>NC_067400.1:545390677-545573177 GCF_016432865.1 Antechinus flavipes | reverse complement strand
GGAGCACCTCTTTAATTGTCTTTGTTTCAGAGGAGTCAAGTGATTTGTCAACTTAGATGGCTATGTCAGAGGTAGAGTTTGAACTTAGATTTTCTTCCTGACTGGGTCTAGACTGTATCAATTATACCAGACTATGCTGCCTTTCCCATCTCCACTTTTGGCTTTCCACGCTAAATAAAGAAAACACAACAGTCTATTTACATGGGCTTTCTGTATATATGCATAGAACAATCAAAGTATTATGTATATTCTAGCAACATTTCAAGTGTGACTGTTTAATCTTTTTCAAATGATTATGAAGTTTACTGAGAATGAAACACTTAACTATGTACAAATAAAGGTACTAAATGCTAGAGATACAAAGGGGAAAAGTAAGACAATCCCATTCTCAAGAAGCTCATGGAAGAATACATGCACCATGTCCTATGTGTACAATGACAAAGCAGATACAAAGCCTCATCTTTATTAGTCATTTGCAGTGGTAAAAGCTTATCAATTTTGGGTTTTGTTGTGTTACAAGATTCAGTGCAATTAGTATTATATATCATCTATGAACAGGAATATTTCATATTAGGGAAATTCTTTTCCTATTTGGACTCTGTGTAGGATATCACTCATACCACTCTCAATGTCTTGGGTAAACATCTATTTTCCTGCTTTATCTCTTCTTCTTCATATTTGTTTATATGTCTTTGCTTCCAAGTTTTTTGCTCTATTAAATTGTGAGTTCCTTAAGGGGAAGGAGAGATTTTGCCTTTCTTTTTAGCACCAATGCTCGGCACTTCATGAGTATTTAATATAAATATTTGTCAACAGCTTGACTCTATAATAATACTCACTATATTTCACCTATCACCTCTCAGATGCCCGAGACATCTTGTTTATTCTGATGAAGCAAATACTATTTAAGCAATAAGAATATCCATAACTTATATAGTGCTTTATGAGCTATGAAGTACTTTATTTATCTTATTTGACTCTCATAATAAATAAGAAGTATGGGGTATTAAGGTGTTTTTCTCCATTTTACCAATAAAGAAATTGAGATTCAGAGTAATAAAGTGACTTGGTGAAGGTGATATGATTATAATGTAGTAGAGATGGAACTAAAAACCAACTCCAAACCCAGTCCTTTTACCACTCTGCCAAAAGAGCTAATTAAATTTGGTGTTAATAGGAATAAGTGCACATAATAAAGAAATACGCTCTTCACTGATCAGATCACACTTAAGAGTACTGTCCCATGTTTTTAGGAAAGACAAAGTGAAATCTATTCAGAGGAAAGTAGATAGGAAGAACAATGGCCTTAAAATCAAATCAGTCAAAATAAATAATACTGTTAAGCCTAAGGGGGAAATGTGATCACAATTTTCAAATGTCTGAAGGTTTTCTCTGTTTAAAAAAAAAAAAATCAAATGCACTTTGATATCAAAGGTTAGAACCAGGACTAATATATAGAAACAGAGATCTTGATTCACTACTAATAGAAAGTCTCTATGATCAAAAGAATAACTTCCTAATCATTGGAATTAAAAAAGATATTTTCTTAATGAGTTCCTTAATACTGGATGGCGGCATTGAGTTTTCTTCATGTTTCATGTAGAAAATGAACCCTTGATATGTACAGCCTCATCCAACTCAAGTCAGTACCAGCCATTCACTGAACAAATTCAGTTTTTTTTCTCTCCTTATGTTTTCCTCTTTTTGCTTCCCTCTACAAAAGGGTCCATTATCTCTCTATAGGAATATTTAAAGGAGTACTATAATTCTCTTCAAAATACAACTCAAATGCCAATTTCTCTGTGAAGTCTTCCCTGATTCCCCATCCAAAAATGGATCTTCCATCTCTGATTCTTTATAGGTTTTTGTGTTTACCTTACATCTATTTACTGCTACTTGCTAGGTAGCTCCATCTGAAAAATATGCTGTCATTTCCAATTCAACACATCCCAAAGGAAAACTCTTCTTTTCAACCAAATGTAGCACCATCTTCCAATAACCAACATTAGAAACTTCAAACAACTTTGAATCTCTCCTCATATTGCCTATTTGCCATCCCCCTCTATCTAATCAGTAGCCATATTCTCTTTCTTCTATTTAAAAAAAAAAATCTCTTTTAAAAAAACTTCTTTCTCCTATACTTTTCCTTTAGACTACAGCAACATCTTCATCCACAAATTCATCTCTCAAAATCTGTTACACTATTGCCAGAGTAAATTCTCTAAAAGTTCTGATCATGTTCTGTGCCTCTCCTTTTCTTTTTCAAAAATTCTTCCTACTGTTTAGGAATCGCATACAATTTCCTAACCTGGTCTTCAAGGCCCTCCACCATCTGGCTCCAAACTCTCTTTACAGACTTTACTTACTTACCTTTCTTTCACATCTTTTATGTTCTAGTCGAGATCTGGCTTTCTTGTTGGAACCAAAATGTGACTGATTCGTTTCCAAATACAGTATTCATTCTATTCCCTATATAATCCAGCCTGAAGGGCCTGGCAACAATACTGTAGGATGTCTCTGACTTTCCCATCATGCTCTGGGAAAGCTCGTGATTAGAATAACTTCATCAACCTACAAGATCCCCTCAGCCTAGGTATGCTACTTCATAGAGTATGGGTTATGAACTCCAAACCTCCATTTAAGGAGGAGGCTGGGTCCAGACATCTAATTTTCATTCGGCTACACTACTTTGGGCTTCTATGACTTTTCCAGGGACAGGCACTTTACAGTGGAGTAGATAGAGTGGACATGTGGACAACCCTGTTTGCCTCAGTTCCTCATCCATAAAAACGAGTTGGAG
This sequence comes from Antechinus flavipes, assembly GCF_016432865.1. Lineage (NCBI taxonomy): Eukaryota > Metazoa > Chordata > Mammalia > Dasyuromorphia > Dasyuridae > Antechinus > Antechinus flavipes. The sequence continues at coordinate 545,570,377 of NC_067400.1, read as the reverse complement.
AAGGAAAAGGCAAAACAACAACAACAACCACTACAGCAACAACAACAACTCATGTATCTTTACCAAGAAAATTCCAATGGAACCACAAAGAGTCAGATATAACAACAACAAACCAACTTTTCCACCATGCCCCCTCAATTGGATACCATTTCCCATTTTGGAAGATTCTTTTTGTATGTTGTTTTCTCCCATTATATAGTAAACCCCTGGAAGTCAGAAATTGTCTTTTTTTTTTTGTATTTGGATTCCTGCAACTTGCTTTAGCACAGTGCCTGGCACACGAAATGCACAATAAATATTTATCTATTATTCTGATTAAAATATACTCTTCCTTATTCAGTGACGTTCTAAATCTGGAACTCTATCCTGAAACTTACATTTTATTCCAAAACACACAACAATTAGATCTAAAATACTGTCTGTTAGAATTTGGAAATATATAGCAGAAAGTGATTAAAATGCCCTCTCTTTGAACTAGAGATTATGCTACTAGGTGTACACCTGACGGAAGACAATAATAAAGAGCAATGTACCCATACACAAAAGAATACTTATAGCAACAAGAAACCAGAATAGATGCTCATGCATTAGAGAATGGCTAAACAAGTTGTAGTAATATAAATATAATGGAATGTTGCTGTGCTGTAAGAAATGATGACTAAATATAATGACTATTTAGAATAATGGGAAGGCATGACCTGATGAAGACACAAAATGAAGTAAATAGAATCAGGAAAATAAGAGACATGATCAAAGTAATCATGCTTGGATGCTATCAAATTATAATGGCCAAGTGTCACCTCAAAAAAGAGATGAAAAGGTACTTCCCTTCTTTGTAGAGAAAAGAGGACTATAAGTATGGAACATTAAATATAATAGCAAACTTCTTATGATGTGTAAAGTAAGTTTTACTAAATTGTTTTTACTTTATTTTCTTGTGCTATTAGGGATGATTACACACTAGGAAGCATAACAAAAGATGAAACTGCCTACGATGAAAAAGCTATGTTGTGTTTTTCATTATTGGGTATTCAGTACTTTCTCAATTGTATGATTAGAATAAATGAACTTACATTATCCCCTGAAGTTTTCTCCACACCAAAAAAAAAAAAAGTACTAAAGGAAAGCATATAAAGCTAAAATCTATGAGAACTATTTCTCATATTTGTTTCAACATCAATTAGCTAGGTGAATTGGGTTCACAAAATCCTAAGATTTAGAACATCTTCCCCGAATTCTTTATTCTAAGATAGGACTAACAAACTTAGAAAATAAGCCATTAGGTTGGGTCATGGAGTTAACTTAAGGGGAAATCTACGATATGAAACCAAGTGTTCAGAGTCCAAATCAAATAGAGGCATAGTTTCTTCTATGGTGCTTTGCTTTATTGTGTTTCAGAGATACTGTGGGGTTTGTTTTTGGTTTTGGTTTGGTTTGTGGCAATTCTGAACGAAACAAGTCTATTGGTATCATTTTCCCCACAGCACATGCTCTAATTTTGTCTGTGTCACATTTTAGTAATTCTCATGATATTTCAAATTTTTTCATTATTATTATGTTTGTTATGGTGATCAGTGATCTTTGATGTCATTACTGTAACTGTTTGGAGGCATCACGAACTCTGCCCATATAAATAAATGCTGTATGTGTTCTGTCACTGACTGTTCACTCCTATCTCTCTCCTGTTCCTTGAGGCTCTATTCCCTGAGACACAACAATATTGAAGAATTATTAGTTGATAAACCTAGTTATTAAAGTAGCAGCAGGGTTTGAGGGGGCTGATTCCAATTTTCAAAGAAGTTATACTGTATGCTATGAAACAGTATCACGTGCTGCAAAGAAATCTTGCGTGAAAGGAAGAGTCAATTTCTAAGGCAAATTTCCTTCTTTATTTTCTTGCTTTCAGAAATTGTTACAACCACTCCAACCTTGATCAGTCAAACAGCCATCAACATCAAGCCAAGACCCTACACCAGCAAAAAGATTATAACTCATTGGAGGCTGAGACGATGGTTAACATTTTTTTCTTTAGCAATAAAGTATTTTAAAAATAAGGTATGTAGGGCAATTGAGTGGTGCGGGAGATAGAGCAATCAACCCTGGAGGAGTCAGGAATATCCGAATTCAAATCCAGTCTCAGAGCTTAATTTAGGACAAATCATTTAATCCCAATTGCCTCACCTTCCACCCCAAAGTATTGTTATAGAGGGATTTTTTAAACTATAATACTTATCGCACACATGAATGGACTAAAGAATAGTACACCATAACTTTTATATGTACTAAGAAACCCCAAATTCATGTGACTCATATTATTGCAATATATGATTTATGGCAGTAGTTTTGGATCCGATGCACATAACCTCAGAGGTATGCCTGTACACTTTCCCCTACATCATACTCCTACTCAAGAGCAACATCATTTCTTCTCACATAGAGGAGAAATAACCCAGTAAATCCTAGTATTTATGTAAGCCAAAATTCTTTGATTGTTTTTTATTTGGCAAACCAATAACCTAATTTTACAATATCTTTTCTACCAATTGATAGCATACAGAGAATTTGAAATTTTGACTATGTAACATTGAATGCAAACAGCTGATAGCTATCCCATAAGGTGACTACTAATAGGAAAAGAAAGAAATGGATGATACTGGAGCATTTCAAATTTCAAATGACGCCTTTATCTGCATTAAGTTCTTTTTTTAATTCATTAAAGTCCTCTTCATCCAGTCTTTTGGATAGTAGAATGAAGGAGCAAAATTCCTAAATATTAATAGATATTTCAATTTGGCTATACTGTTATGATCACATATGAATCATAATAAATACCTATATCATTTCAAAAATTAAATTTATACATTAGTTCTCTTTCTGTCGATGATTTTCATTCTTCCACTAAAGTCCTATGTCCATATTTCATCATGGGATAAAGATAAGGCTGGTTTATTAAAGGATATAACTTTAAAATATAATCTGACTTTGGTAAGTAGTAGGTCCTACCAAGTTGAAAGGTTTCCAATACATACCTACCAACAGATTGTATATCTGTTCCTTGAGGACCACCAGAAGATCAACCATCAAGTCACTAATGCTTTTAACTACAGCAGCTCTTGAACATTACCAACAAAGATATGTAATGGTAGTGATTTGTATCATTGGAGAGTGTTCCCCAAATTGATGAAATCATGGACAACTACAGTACTTAAGTCCAAGTTCTGGATTTAAGTCCATGGGAAATTACCTCCCAAATCTGGCTTCTGTACCCAGGGCTCCACTGAAGTTTGTGATCTAATAGGTGTTGAAATATTAGAACTAAAAAGGACTTTAAAAGTCATTTAGTCTTTTGCAAAAAATAAGGAGAGATCCCACCACAATATTCCTAATATGATTCCCTTAAGTCTTTGAATGACCTCCTAATCAAATCCAGGAGCTCTTTCTTAGCTCTCATTCTCCCAGATCTCATACAAAAATGTCCATCCTCAACTCCTTCCATATGGCTTCTTTTGATTGTTACTATTCTGAACACTTCTTACCCCTCTATCTCTGCCACAAAACATTTTTTAACAGGTTCTTTTATCTGTTGCTGATAAAGATGGCCTTTCCCCAAAGGTTCAGTTCTTGGTTCTTTGGCTTTTTTTCTTCCTACACAGTTTCTTCTAGACACATCATCTATTGGTAACTAACTTCAACTACTGCACACACCTCTACCCTCAATTACCAGTTGAAAATTTCCACTTAGCTGTCTTGCTATTACTTCAAATTCAACACATCTAAAACTAAAGTCATAATTTTCTACCTTTAAAATGGCTGTTCTTATTAATGATAAACACCATTGTCCTAATTATTCAGACTCAAAACTTATTTTTTATTATTTCTTCATTACTACCTATCCTACTAAGTTTGGAAGATTCTTTCATCCTAGCATTTTTTGCGTGTGTATCTAATATACATTTACTTCTATTTTCCTCTACTCATTATAAATAGTAAGGCCCTTATCAGACTACAACAGCTTCCAATTATTCTACCTTCTTTTTATACTTTCCAATTCACTTTTACTCATTAGCTACCAATTAATCACTTTCCTTCTTTAAATTTTCAGTAGCTCCATATTATTCCTAGAATAAAAGTCTAAAAATCTATTAGGAAAGAAGGAAACAAGCACTTATTATAAGTAATATTTGCTATATTAAAATGTACAAAAAATTTATGCTAAGCACTTAGGATACAATTTAAAAAAAAAAAAATCTGACCTCAAGGAGCTTACATTTTAGTGGGGAAAAGATAAAACAAAAGGAAGAGCTAACAGATAGAGGAGGAATGGGTGGTAGATGAAGGTACCTGGAAGGGAGGAGGATTCTAATGACTGGAAAATCAGTTGAGGACAGAGAGAGGAATGAATATAGGCTGGTCAATTCTTCCTTCACAAAATGGAAACAAAGAGGTCACATGACTAATAAAAGAATCCACATCTATACAATGGAGATAAAAATACTTCTGCTAATTCACCTAACTTATTGGATTGCAATAAGTCTTGGATAAATATAGATTGTCATTTTTATTACCACTACACATTAAGCATTTAATTGTGTACTGCTGTATGACATCTCAGTGCCTCATGTTCATATTTAGATAGTAATAACTTTTCACATGTTCTTACTTTGTCTCCCCAATTACTTCAAGAAATTTATCAATGTGAAAACCAATTTCTCAGATAGTGATTGCCATAAAAATAGTTTAAGTTCTAGAACATAGTTTGAAGTCTAACTGGAAGACAAGACAAGAACATGTGGAATATTAAAACAGCGACACAAACTAAATAGTTAACCTAGAGAAGGAGTGAACTTCTTTTATGCCCCAAGAAACCTAGAATGGTGCCTGTATACAGTGGCACTCAATAATATGTTCATTGTTAGGCGGCCTAAAATAGATACAATAAATAACTTTGACATGAAAATTAACTACTAGAATCATTATTAGCTTTCAGTAGTAAAAGATTCTAGAAATATTTCTGAAATGTAAAATCAGCTAATGATGGAACAAGCCCCTGGAAAAGCTTGCTTCCTTTAGAAAAGTTACTCAATTCTGAAAATGTCTAAGTAAGATCAAAGGTCTGTTAGTAAATTTTGGCAAATCTAAATATTTATGACAGATAACTTCCTAGTAATTACAAGACAGAATATCAACACAAATGAATGAAATATACAAATATACTATTAAACCCTTCATCAGAGATGATGGAAAATAGCTTTGATTTTTGATTCCTTTTTTTTTCCTTTTCAGACTCTGATAGATATCAGTGAAAAGGCAGGTTACAAAAATGGACAATTCTGTAAGTTTATAATATGCCCCCAAATAATGTAAAGTTTACCCTTACCATGTAATGTCAGAGAAACTGAGGCAAGATAGAGATTAGAAAGTTTTTAATATTTTATTTGGATTTCTGAGAGGGAGAGATTTTTCTGGAACCAAAGGATCCACTCTGGGACCAGGGTTGATGTCTCAAAGCATTCAGCAGCAGCTTCAGCAGCAGCAAGGAATTTCCAGTGAGTGAGATAGATATATATATATATATATATACACATATACATATATACATACACACACACACACACACACACACACACACACACAACTTCAAGATTAGAGGACCAAGGCAGGGGCGGAGTCTGAGCATTGGTAAATGGTGGGAATTTCCAAGGACAGACCATCAATCTGGTTCTGACAGAGTGGGGTGTAGAACCATAAATTCTTGATAATTTAGGATTAACTTAGGAGTTAGGAAGTCTGAACTTAGAGATAGAGGATGCCAATTAGGTATCTGCGATAGGACATCTGGAGTTTTCTCTAATTATCTCAGTCCTAATGGTCAGGAAGGGGGTTGCAATCAGGGGGACTGAAGCAGAACAATTCAGGGAAACTGAGGCAGGACAGTTTAGGGAAACTGAGGCAGAACAATTTAGGGAACTGAGGTAGGATAATTAGGGAAACTAAGGTAGGACAATTGGGGAAACTGAGGCAGGACAATTAGAGGGAACTGTGGCACAACAACCAGAGCCTGAAAACTATCTTAAAAACCATCACAGATATGGGAAGATTAGAAACACTATTGAAGTTTTCTTGTTCTCTTTAGAACCTTGATCTATTTAAATACAAACAGCTCAAGAATAAAAGAGTATGCCCAACTTAATGCCAATAAATTTGATAACCTAAGCTTATGAACAACTACCTCCAAGAATATAGGCTTCCCAGATTATCAGAGGAGGAAGTAAATTGCTTAAATAGTCCCATTTCAGAAAAAGAAATAGAACAAGCTATTAATCAACTCCCTAAAAAAAAAAAATCCCCAAGACCAGATGGATTTACATGTGAATTCTACCAGACATTCAAAGAACAATTAGCCCCAGTGCTTTATAAACTATTTGAAAAAATAGGGAATGAAGGAGTCCTACCAAATTCCTTTTATGACACAGACATGGTACTGATACCTAAAGCAGGTAGGTTGAAAACAGAGAAAGAAAATTATAGACCAATGTCCCTAATGAATATTGATGCTAAAATCTTAAATAAGATATTAGCAAAAAGACTACAGAAAATTATGCCCAGGATAATACACCACGATCAAATAGGATTTATACCAGGAATGCAGGGCTGGTTCAATATTAGGAAAACTATCAATATAATTGGCCATATTAATAACCAAATTAACAAAAACCACATGATCATCTCAATAGACGCAGAAAAAGCATTTGATAAAATCCAACATCCATTACTATTAAAAACACTTGAGTATAGGAATAAATAGACTTTTCCTTAAAATAATCAGTAGCATCTATTTAAAACCAGCAGTAAGCATCATATGTAACGAGGACAAACTGCAACCATTCCCAATAAGATCAGGAGTGAAACAAAGTTACCCACTATCACCGTTACTATTTAATATTGTATTAGAAATGCTAGCTTTGGCAAAAAGAGTTGAGAAAGAGATTAAAGGAATAAGAATAGGCAATGAGGAAACCAAATTATCACTCTTTGCTGATGATATGATGGTATACTTAGAGAACCCCAGAGATTCTACTAAAAAGTTATTAGAAACAATCCATACCTTTAGCAAAGTTGCAGGATACAAAATAAACCCACATAAGTCATCAGCATTCTTATATAACCAACAGTTAGAGTTACAAAGAGAAATTTCATTTAAAGTAACTACTGATTATATAAAATATTTAGGAATCTATCTGCCAAGGGAAAATCAGAAACTTTACTACAAAACACTTTCCATCTTAAATTAAGTCTGATCTAACCAACTGGAAAAATATTAAATGCTCTTGGATTGGGCAAGCAAATATAATAAAAATGACAATACTACCTAAACTAATCTATTTTTTTAGCGCTATATCAATCAGACTCCCAAAAAACTATTTTGATGACCTAGAAAAAAATAACAACAAAGTTTATATGGAAAAACAAAAGGTCAAGAATTTCAAGGGAATTATTGAAAAAAAAAAAATCAAATGAAGGTAGCCTAGCTGTACCAGATCTAAAATTATATTATAAAGCAGCGGTTACTAAAACCATCTGGTATTGGCTAAGAAATAGACTAGTTGATCAATGGAATAGGTTAGGTTCAAAGGACAAAACAGTCAATAACTTTAATAATCTAGTTTTTGACAAACCCAAAGACCCCAGTTTTTGTGAGAAGAATGCATTATTTGACAAAAATTGCTGGGAAAATTGGAAATTAGTATGGCAGAAACTAGGCATTGACCCACACTTAACACTGTACACCAAGATACGGTCAAAATGGGTTCATTACCTAGGCATAAAGAATGAGATTATAAATAAATTGGAAGAGCAGAGAATAGTTTACCTCTCAGACCTGTGGAAGAGGGAGGAATTTATGACCAAAGAAGAACTAGAGATCACTATTGGCTACAAAATAGAAAATTTTGATTATATCAAGTTGAAAAGTTTTTGTACAAACAAAACTAATGCAGACAAGATTAGAAGGGAAATGATAAACTGGGAAAACATTTTTACAATCAAAGGTTCTGATAAAGGCCTCATTTCCAAAATATATATAGAACTGACTCTCATTTATAAGAAATCAAGCCATTCTCCAATTGATAAATGATCAAAGGATATGAACAGACAATTCTCAGACAAAGAAATTAAAACTATTTATAGCCATATGAAAATATGCTCCAAATCATTATTAATCAGAGAAATACAAATTAAGACAACTCTGAGATACCACTATACACCTATCAGATTGGCTAGAATGACAGGGAAAGATAATGGGGAATGTTGGAGGGGATGTGGGAAAACAGGGACAACTGATACATTGTTGGTGGAATTGTGAACACATCCAGCCATTCTGGAGAGCAATTTGGAACTATGCTCAAAAAGTTATCAAACTGTGCATACCCTTTGATCCAGCAGTATTTCTACTGGGCTTATGTCCCAAAGAGATACTAAAGAAGGGAAAGGGACCCGTATGTGCCAAGATGTTTGTGGCAGCCCTTTTTGTAGTGGGTAGAAACTGGGAATTGAATGGATGCCCATCAATTGGAGAATGGTTGGGTAAATTGTGGTATATGAATGTTATAGAATATTATTGTTCTGTAAGAAATGACCAGCAGGATGAATATAGAGAGGATTGGAGAGACTTACATGAACTGATGCTAAGTGAAATGAACAGAACCAGGAGATCATTATATACCTCAACAACGATACTGTATGAGGATGTATTCTGATGGAAGAGGATTTCTTCGACAAAGAGATCTAACTCAGTTTCAATTGATCAAGGATGGACAGAAGCAGCTACACGTAAAGAACAATGGGAAATGAATGTAAACTGCTTGCATTTTTGTTCCTGGGTTATTTCTACCTTCTGAATCCAATTCTCCCTGTGCAACAAGAGAACTATTCGGTTCTGCACACATATATTGTACCTAGGATATACTGTAACCTATTCAACAGGTAAAGGACTGCTTGCCATCTGGGGGAGGGGGTGGAGGGAGGGAGGGGGAAAAATCGGAACAGAAGTGAATGCAAGAGATAATGCTGTAAAAAAATTACCCTGGCATGGGTTCTATCAATAAAAAGTTATTAAAAAAAAATAGTGAATTGAAATTGATGTCATGGAAGCCTTTTCTTTGTTTAGAGGGAAAAATTATTTTAATTTCTTTGTTGTAAATGAAATAAGGAGTGGTTATTTCTTCTATGTACCATATTTATGGACCATATTTATGAAACAGGGTATAAAAATGTCCTTTAAAAAGAATCAACTCTCTAATATGTGTAGATTTCTTAGAAAGTTAAACTCTCAGAGAGCAGACATTTGTGAGTACTATCTATGCTTTTTTAGAGCCTGACATTGTGGGTACCCAATAATTAGTGAACAGCAACAAATTACGAAATTTAAATAAGGCAATGAGCCATTCGTGTTATAATTACATCTTAGAGAAAAGGTGTGGTGATGTAAATTCTTTAGTAACACAAATGAGTTATTTTTAGGGAAATTTTTGCTAAAGGAGCAAAGGTGTCCCAAATCTTTTTAAGAAGGGTTAGTTTCCATTTCTTTGAAGTGAATGGAAGTAGTCTTGGCACTGTATTCATATTTCCATGAATTACAGAAAATGCTGACAGCTACAAGGAAGGATGAAATTTATCTCTTAAGTCTTTTTTACGTACCATTCTTCTTGATGTGCTTTTGGGTCTAGCCAAACCAGTTTTTCTGACTGTTCCCAACACACAGCCTTCCATCTCCCCTCTCTCAACAGGTATTTGTTAGGTACATACTTATATGTATGTTTTCTCCCGTGATGAAATGTAAAGTGAGGGTAGAAATAGTTTTGCTTTTATCTTTGTATTTGGGTACTTAGAAATAGACCTGGCAGACAGTAGGAACTTATTTAATAAATATTTGATTAAGTAATTAATTAGGCAGATGGTTTCAAGGTGGTCACTGACCTATTTGTCTTAAAGACTGGACTAGTAGGTCAAAATCAATTGACTGAATACTTGTTATGTATAGTAAGAGCAATTTGCTGACAGTACCACATTAAAAAGGTGGGGGAAGGAGGGTATGTTTTCTCCATTTTTACCTAATGGCTAAGAGTCTCTTTCCACCAACAATTCTGCTGACTTCCCTTGCTTTCAAGGTTCATTTCATCATCAGCAATCCACTTTCTCTATATTGGCTTGAATGGTAGAAAGAATCTATCTATGTTATATATAAATAATTCTTTCATTGAAAGAATCACTATAAAAGTGTTTTAAGTCTCATGCTGAATTCACAACTTTTTTTTTTTTAATTATTTCCTTTCTAGTAAGCATTTCGGTTCAAGAATCCAATTACTACCCCTGAAGTGGGGGGAGAAGGGAAGAGGTGCACTCACAAGGGGGTTGGGGAGAGAAGGAAGTCCTGTAGAGGCTTGAAACAGACAAGAATTCCTGTCATCAATAAGTAAGTTTTGAAAAATATCTTAGTTATACAAGCTTGTGGAGGACCAGACTGATGATCTTTACAATCCAAAAGAACCCATCCTACATAACTTTAAATAACTGTTGATTACTAAGATATATCCAACTATATCAACAAAACCTAGGGATTACTCCCAATTTTCTAAAGTGTCTTGCAACCGCATGTTATGAATACTAAATCAAATTATTTTTACTACTTATCTATATCTACTACATAATTTTTATGGAGTTAGGTTGGATTTTAGCTACTTGGTATACTTTCACACATGTTTATCTTGATTTTTATATGCAACTTTTCAGAATTTGCACAAAATTATGAACAAGCCAAGTATTCCTCCTGGATGGTGCAGTGAAACCAAGTTTCTGTGATTTCTATGCAAACAGTTGTCTATTTAAAGTCCTTAGGGAGTTGAGAGGCAAAGAAAAGCAGAAAGAAGGAGGGAAAGGGGGAGAACTCAAAGTCAAGATCAGACATGCAGATCTAAGGGAGAAATTTGCCTTGCATTCGATTGCTGGTGGGGAGAAGCTTATGACACCATGATTAACAATCTGATCAAAGCTGCTATGCTCACAGCTTGCTCAAACTAATATACAGATTCATGCAGTTCACTCATTTGCCTAATAATGCCCCTAATCCTAACTAGCACGTACTTGGTGAGTAAGTCAAGTTGAAACCTAGCCAGCATTTAAAGAAAGACTGATTACAACTCAGCCTACACACACAATACCCTTCTGCACTACAATTTGCTGCACTGCAATTTCCAGTTTCACAAGCAGAAAAATTAAAGTTAATTTGAAGGGGGAAAAAAAATCTAATAAATAATTCCCATCACAATAAATATATAATATATACTTCATAGGAAGGGAAGTAGTACAACTAGAAATCTTATTTATATGTACTTACTGAGATTGTACCATTGTCTAGACCTATGGACAGTCTTCTTGTTTCCGGGTTAAAAGACATGCATGAACATGGAGCTGAAAAAAATGAACATGTTGATGATGTTAACAAATCTATGACTTTCATGGATTCTGGGGTGCCTAACTCTACAAGGGAATTTTTTTTTTTCATAAAAAAAAAGAAAAGAAAAATTTGACATTTTCCTAAAGTACAATTGATTCAGTCTCCAGTCACAACAAAACAAAAGCAGTATCTTTGGATATTGCAAATTCTATTACTTTACTATTTCAGTGAACTCTTAAAGCCAATGTTTCTCAACCTGGGGAAGTTCCAAGGGATCTGGGAAATTAGAATATGCCTTTTTCTCTCTGCTTTCTATCAACACTGTAAATAAACACTGTCCTCTTTCTCTTCTTGTTAAATTCTGCTCAATAAGATTATAACCATCTTTTAAGCCCTCTCATTACACTCCTTTCTACCTGAATCCAGTCTTAACATAAATATATTTGGAATGAAAAAACAAAACAAAACAAGAGAGATATTGCTATACTTCCATGCCCTTAACAGTAAAGAAATCCAGATTTTATGCCTTTCTCATTCCTCCTAACATTTTTTTCTGGAAATAACAGTTTGGACTAAGGAGCTGAAGGCAGAACTTAGGGTAACTTGTGAAATAGTTTCAGAAACACAATTGAACAAAAGTTGCAATAACAACAGTCAAGGCCCTAGGCCTTGAGAGGAAAAAATGATTCTACAAGGCTAGAGACTCTGTTTAGTACCAACTATACTCAACTGAGCATTAGGAAAATGGTCTATGCCCGAGTCCATAATAAAGTTGCAGTAAATCTGAATCTAATTATTTTTGCTGATAAAACACGGGTAAGTCAGCTACTGTTTACTATGTAACTAAACTATTTCTGATACACACACCTGTATATGTACTATGTGTATGTGTGTATGTATACACACACACACACACACACACACACACACACACACACACACCTATCTACTTATTTATATCTGCCTCCTAGGATATTACAATTCTAGTATCCCGAATATCTTCTAAGAATTATATAATTTAAAGAAAGTGCCATTATGATCAGAGCACCTCAGGAGATAGAGAGCAGCAGCAACATCAAATAATACTTTTATTCCATTTCACAGATGATTTACATAAGCTTTCAGATTTAAAATTTTGAGGAAATCCAGACTGAAATCTAAACCTAATCCTTAGCCTTATGGCATTTTCAACAAATTGCCTCAATTAGGTTTTCATTTTTTGGGAAAGCAACTGGGGTTAAGTGATTTGCCCATGGTTATAGTAAGAGTTTACGAGGCTGCTTTTGAGCTCAGGTGTCCAGACTGCACCACCTAGCTGCCCCCAAGTTTTCTATTTTTACTCTACAAAGTGCTTCCAGTTCTTCAGTCAAGAGTTGCTTCAGTCAAGAAACATGATCTTTTGAATGCTTTAATTGCTTTTTCCCCCCTGATTTTGGTCATCTGGTCATTGATTTATAATAAGCTTACAGAAATACAGAAATTAAATACAAAAAAAAAAAATATTTAAACAAAAACTTAACTGGTCAATGCCCCTAGCAAAGTCAAGACATCTTCTTATGAAACATTAATTATAACTGGATGACCACAGGCAATATGCTGAAAAGCTGAAGCAATATTTCAAGTAAGCATCTTTGTCCTACAAATTGTGTTGAAATAATTTCAACATATTCTATTTGTTGATATAATTTCAACATAAACTCACATTTGCACATTTTGTAATTTTACTACACATATGCAAACTCTCCAGACCCATTAATACTCTAGAAGATAGAGGTTGCTCCTCTAAGTTGATTCTCACAGCTATAAGACTAGTGGAAGTAAGTCTTTTTTTCCCCATGGTGCACAGAACAGTGCCTAGGCTCAACACACTCTGTCCACACTCCCGCAACACTACATACAATCTCTTAACATCTCTGCCTATCAAGGAGATAAACCCCTTCTGGCTGAGGTGGTTTCCTCATGACAGCTGTTTCATATTGGTTAACCAACGTGAAGAAAGAGTGCTGAAGGTTTTTTTGGCTCTCAGAAAGGTCCTGCTCTTTTTCTTTCCTTCTCCCTCTCCAATCCCTACCACACAGGTGTTCTAATGGCACTGAATGTCTCCTTTCCTTGAGGGTCTTCTGGTCAACAGCTAAAATATCTCTGAGAGATCCTGAATCAATAAGAGGTGGATGTCCAGACAGAAATCTGCTCGATGGAGTATAACAGAAATCATTCTCAGGTGGCCCCTTGGATTTGAAGGCTGGCTTATTCTAGGAGCAGAATCATTGCAAAGTTACCATTGCTTTAGGGTCTTTGACAAGGGCATGCTGGCTACAAAGAGCCTATTCTAGTACCAGCCAGGCCCAGGAAAGTCCAACTTTCTTCATTTTAAGCAAAATGTTAAGCGAATTTTGCTAAGATGACAAAATCTATCTTGGTACTGCCTTATGTCCTCTACTTCTTTTACTACTGACAATACATACAGCACTGGAGGCTGGAAGCCCTGAATTCAAATTGAACCTCAGACATTTAATAGGAAGTCACTTAATCTCTGTCTTCTCAACTGTAAAATGCTGATAATAATAGCACCTACTTCCCAGGATTGTTGTGACATAATATTTGTTTAAAGTACTTACCACAGTGTCTAGCACATAGTAAATACCAGGTGACCAGTGCCCTCATACTGCTCTGTTGTCCTCAAATGTGTAAGCCCTACCAACTATGATTTTTTTTTGATCAATGTAAGAATCCCTGAAAAACTGAAGATTCATTTATATCCATCTTTAACCCAGTAGATAAAGCTGAAAGAGCTGCCTAAAGATTAAAGCAATTAAATAATTTACAACTTTTCACAGAAAGTATCAGAAGCATTATTTGAAACCATGTCTTGCCATCTTCTAGTCTAGTATTCTATCTACTAAAAAGAAATTCATCTTACTCTGCCTTCTAAGGACAGACATAGGAACTGGACCTATGACTCCACTGGCAACTCCCTTTACCAACATGCCCTTTATCAGTGCAGGCTAGCAATTCTTTCAGCAGTTGCCTAAAATGCTGAGAGGTTGCTGATTTGCCCATGATCACAAGCTAGTATTCACTAGAGGCAGAATCTGAACAAGTATTCCTTACTTTGAGGCCACTTATCCTTTTTTCCAACAATAGTGCCCTGTTTCTGTGCACCAGCATATCAAGAACCAGCCCCCTGATTTGCTAAAATAGAAGCTATCTACAAATGTCATAGCTGAGAGCAAATAACTTAAACGGTTATTCTTCCTAGGTATTATATTTAGATTTAAACAGAAGTCTTTAGAGGTAGAATGTCTTGATTCATAGGATTGAGACGAATGATAGGAATTTCAGACACTTTGGGCAAGACAGTGGGGACAATATTCCTAACAGACAAGTCAGACAATTGGAATTAGAACTGGAGGAGTCTTAAAGATCATCCCATCTAATCCTTTTATTTAACAGATGAATAAACTGAGATTCAGAGAGCAATTCACCCAAACATCACATGCATAATCCATGTCAGAACAAGGATCCATTGATCCCTGAGCCCTCTGCCATCCATACTAGATTACTTTTGGCACCCATCCCATATTGACTCACCAGGGCTCTTAACACCTGTTTTTGCACCATTGGGAGGCACATCATGTAGGTTACAATCTGATAGTGGCGATAAGATGAGGTTCATCTGTCCTCCTCCCAATAACTCTGGCTCAGAATCCTGGCTACCCCATTTCCATATCAATCTTTGGCCATGTACTGCCATTTCTATCTAGCTAACATCTCTCTTCTGACAGGACCTCCAGCCTGAAGTGGATCCTCAGCCTCTCAACAACAAAAAAAGCTTCTCTGTCTCCACTCAGTCTTCAAAGTGATCTTCCTGAAAACATTTCTATTACCCCTCTATCCAATTTAAATCCACTGGCTTATTACTGAGGACGAAATCCTCTGATGGGCTTTTAAAGCCCTTCCAGTTGTCTCCTATCTCCCTCTCCTCCACCTACTCTTTTAGTGATGTTGGCTTCGTTGCAATTCCATGGACAAGACATTTTCTCTGGCTATCCCCCACACGTGGAATATGGCTCCCTCATCTTCTTGCTTTCTGGCTTCCTTCAAATCCCAGTTGAAATTCTTCTATAAGGAGCCTTTCCTGAGCACCTTTAATGCTAGTGTTCTCCCTCTGTTGATTAGCTCCAATTTATCTTTGCATATACATTTTTTGGTACACTTTTTTGTTCTTCTCTCCTCTACTGGACTGGGAGCTCCTTGAGAGCCTTTTTTTTGTATCCCTGGTACTTAGCACAGTGACTGCCCGGTATACTGGAGGTATTTATTAATGTTGTTTGTTCTCCAAGAGGATAATGACCATGGGGAGATGATGCTAGGACACATGCTAGGTGTGGGAGAGCTGTGTAAGGTATTCTGCCTCATTTTCTCCTTCAGAGACATCTGGGTGCAGTGGCCAAATATAGAGCAGGATGATGGGAGATGGCTCTCAGGTACTAGCTGAATGATTAGAAGGTGAACAACAAATGAATAATATACAATGACGAGTGAACTGTGTTTTCACTACCTCAAACACTGCAGTCAATGTAGAAAAAAGAAATGAAGTAAATAAGGTACTGCTATTGGTATTTATTTTTACAGTTATTTGCTGTCTAGAAATCCTTAAGACTTCTATAACTGACAGAGCAACTTCTTGGTCTAATACTTAGAAAATGAGTAACAAAAGTTATCTCTGGAAACTAATCATGAGTGTGGGCAGCAATATGAGACCCCCACTAGGAAGCCAAAATTCAGGCACCAATTACCAAAGGCGCAAAAGTATTCTGGGAAGATGAGAGGAAGTGGCAGAGATGATGATCAGATAGCAAGGTGGATCACTTAGCTAGAAAATCACACTACAGATTTGGCAAAGTGATTTTACTAGAGCTACATGTAACTGCCACCCCAAAGTTTAAAAGATGGCATTTCATGAGTAATTAAGAACTCTGACAAAGAGGTTGGTGAAGGTAAGAATTTATAATATAATAAATAATTATCCACACTGAGACTTTAAAATGTAAAAGAAAATTCCTACTCTGCCCTCTTAAAACTGACTTCCAAAAAAGAGTTTGGACATAGTACTTGACTGGAAAATATGAAATTGGAATGTGATTGCTGGATTTCTCCTGATTCCAAAATATCAAATTCTAGCTATGTGCTCCTTCTGGAAGGAAAAGAACAAGATGGGAAAATCTAGAACTATCCCTCTATCTTAAATTGTTAAATCGCACTGGGAAAGTGTGTTCACCCACAGAGTTGCACCGTACTGAGTCTATCTCAGTCCTGCAGTTGCAGTGTAATTGGCTGTGCCTTAAAACCCTGGAGTTTATGCTTTTCTCTAATTTTACCTGTGCTCTTTGACCAACATATTGAAAAACTTCCCAGACTCTTGAGGAAATAGGGGTTAACAACATAGGAAGTTAGTTTCTGTGCTAGCTGAATACAGATTTGTTATCTCACCACCTTTCTCAGTCAGAGTGATGAGAGTAGCAAAAATTGAATTTGGCAGAGGTTCAGGAGAGTGAGATAATGAAAAGTATAAAAGATGGAATAGGAATTTGAACAAGGCTGTGGGGAATGGGTAGCAGAACAGGACTCTGAAGCAGTGGGACTCTGAGTGCCAATGGGTTGTCAAAGTTCCATTTCTGAAAATTTAACACATTGCATAAAATTAAGTGATCCCACAACTCCAATGGAGTCTTTTGCAACTGAGTGCTGGTACTAAGCCCTAAAGTTTAATGAAGGTTGAAATAAGGAAAACTCACTGCAATGTAATTACCCTAATGAACATGTAATTCAGAAAGGAAAAATCTGAGGGGATGGAAGGCAGGGACAATGATGAATTGAAAGGCAGAACACATCCAACAGAAAGTCAATAATTAAACAGATCAGAGGGGGACTAGCTGTATATAGCTGGGTTATAGTTTAAAGGCACTTTTCAAAGAATTGTTTTTTCCATGGGTACTTCAAGGGACTCTCCTCTCACCTAGAAAACTTCCCACACTCAAAGTACTTGACAATACATTTTCAACACACCTTGATTGAGCCTGAGAATAAAAGGGGGAAAATTCTAATTTATACTAGTTATATAGACACTTCTTTCATTTTAAGACTAATTTATTTTGTCTTTCCTGACCCACTGAATTGCAAATAGATAAACAGAAGTTTCATGTGCTGTAAGACAGTTGGTTTCAATTCTATCTGGTGGCTTTACAATATTAAAAGCCATATTTGGCAAGAAGAATTGATCTTCCTTTGGAAATGTTTTGGTTGGAATTTTAAAACTTAAACATCAGTATTTAAGAGGCCAAAAATACCTGAGGTTTAAAAGGTTCATCCTGCTGAAGTTAAGTGTTAGGGTCCTGTGATACCAGGACGCTGCTTGCATCCTGAAAAGAGTAATAACCTCCCTGAAACAAGCACTTAACTCCCAGACTTTTATTTCACTCACAATAGCTTGTCAAGGGAACACAGGCTGGAAACACAGAGCCCACTATTTACCTTATTAAACATGCCTATGTTTAGCATTTAAATTGCCAGGAAGTAATACATTCAATATATCATGCAGTTTTCTAAAATTCTCAATCTTCTTTTGTTTTAATTCAGACTCACTATCAGCAGGGAGTTCTAAATTATTTGAAATGTAAATCACAAAAGACTAATACCTATCTAAGGAATTTTAAAGTATCCTTAAACTGATTCTAAAAAAAAAATAGACTATATGTAAGCGAAGAGCATTAAAAAGCAAATTCTTCTGATTTGGCAATGATTTCATACTTATTTGGGGAAAGGTATTTATTCAGTGACTGTCTATGCTATCTCTTACTTCCCTCTATGTGTACTTCCCCTCCTTTGCCGCTGATAGTTAATTAGCTATGATATTGCTAAAATAAAAAAAAAAAAAAAAAAAACTGCTCGACTTAAATAATGAAAGAAAGACTAGCCAACTTCTCACACAGGATAGCATAATAAATAACACCTGTATCAAATAAAAGAGAAATTCTATGGAGTAATAATATTACAATGCCAATAACCAAAGACCCACTTAAAATTTTATTTGAATCTTATTTTAACAAAATGAATAATTCCAAATGACTTGCAGGTCTCCATTCTCCAGACTGGAGAGAGACTCCCCACAGTTATGTAGAGATCTATTAATAGCAATAGCCCCAAACCCCCATGACTTCTTTGTAAATAATTGAAAAGTCACCTTCTCTGATTAGAGTGGGAGCATTTTGCTTAAAGAAGGCTGCATTTTTTGGTAGGCAGCTTCATCAACCTATGAGATACAGAGCTTGTGAGAAAGTACACACAAACACAAACAGCTTGAAGCCCTATGGTATAACTATTTTAGGATTTGTGGTTATTAACACCAGTCTTTGAGAACCTATACTGCTAAGTCACTGAATGACCTTATTTGAGTGTAAATGACAAAAGAGGTACAAAAACTATAAGGCAAGAAATTATAAGTTGTCTCAACACTCAACAAGTCTCATGGAGAGCCATGATGAGGCAGATGAGAACAAACATTTAAAGACTTCATCATCTAGCTCACACATGCACCACTATTGGCTGATACAAGTATAAGAAAGCCTTCTATCAGAATTACAGATGCCATTTTGAAAGACACAGGAACAACCTTTGATTAAGAGAATGCAGTTACCAAAAGAGGTTTGGATGATAGCAGGATTGGCAACATATACATATATAAAAGCTAGACTTCTTGCCTTTGAAGTATGTTGCAACTGAGAAATTCAAAGACCATATATGGGGCAAAGTTTTGATTAACAAACACTCAGCTAACATTTTCTGACAGTGCCTGGTTAGCTTGCCAAAGAAGGATAGCAGAACTAAACAAGTAAAAATTCAGCATTCATGACCATCCTGGAAGACTACTGAAGATGTTCTGTTCTGAAGACCTCATTAACACCAAAACCATGGTGAAACATAAAGGAGGAAAAGCTCTGTGTAACGACTCAAGAGCTAGATTACATGCAAACAGCACGACAGCCAAAAGTCTGGGATTTCCACCAGACAGCATATTACTGGTGTGCATGTATCTCACTTCATTGAACCAACCTGCTTTGCCTCAGTTATCTGCAAAAACTGTCAAAGAGGTAAGGTGGCTGAGAAAAGCAATACAGGCCAAGAATTATGGTGGTGTTGGCCAAGGTCTTAAGGACCTTGCTGCTAAGAAGTTTTGCTGCACAGAGAACCAAGAAACAGTGTTACTCAATGTATGTTGTTCTATGGATGATGACAAGAACTTTACAGTTGGTAAGAAACAGCTTTAACCACTATTATTATTATTAAAATAGCTGGCATTTATATAGCACCTACTACGTGCTAGGGCAAGTGCTAAGCACTTTACAAACATCTCACTTAATTTTCACAATAATCTTGGGAGTTAAGTATTGTTATTATCATGTTGTCAAAAGTAATCATTCTAATCTTCAACATCCTCAATTGGAGTAGTTGGTCATATGGTACTATGCCCATTTTGAGGGAGTAACTGCCCAAAGCCCTAAATGAAACAAATGGAACAATTATTTATAATAATTCTGTGCCAGTGTCAGCAATGATAATGACATGCACTATTATGTGTTAAGAAATGAAGTACTTCACTCTAAGTATTATATTGAGGATACTGAGCCCTAAAGTTTGATGAAGTTGTATTCCTATAATATTTTCACAAAATTCAGGCCATTTTACATATTAGGAAACAAGATAGAGAAATTAAGTGACTTGTCCATTAAAGTCAGCAACCAAAGTGAAAAATCAGTAATTCTAGTTTCTGAATTCTCAGGCTTAAGGACTCTATTCTCCAAATATCCTTGGATCTTCTAATCTTCTACACAGAATATGTATTTCTTGATAAATTTTATTACATCAATGATGTCCCACACTTAGTCCTCACCTTTATCTTCTCTTTCTTCCCAGAAAAGCAATTAGAAAAGGGGGAAAAGACCCATAGTTGTAGTTATATGTGGGTGTATTTAAAATACAGGCAGAGGTCCCATTTGTGCCTGCTTCTGACAATGTCTTTGTATCATCTGATCGAGTCTAAAACATACATAAGCACATAGGCTACAAAGCAAGTTCTACAATCAAGTTCTAAGTGAAAGGCCCAGAACTAAATAAACCCTATGATTTTCTAACCACCTCACCCCCCCCCCCCCATTTACATGATGCTTTCTTAAACCTTAGTGACTACCATGCATAGAGTTGGACAAAGAAAAGGAAGGGTGAAATTTCAAGCTTAAGCCTGATCCTGGGGAGCAGCAGGTGTTTGAGGTAACAGGGGGTTTTTCCTTGTGGCCAAAGTATTAGTAAGGAGTTCAGAGTCCTCCCTGCCAGATGGAATAACATGTTTCTTCACAGATGTTGGGGATTGATCACCTTGTTTGCCTAAACTGCAAACACAGTATCAGTCACCCATGTCAGCAATAAGGAAAACCACACTTTCCATATGTTTTGGTTCAGTGTCTTGATGCAAACAGATTTGTAGAAAGCCTGAAACCACTACTTCCATAGGCATTCCACATCAAAGCTGCCTAAGTGTCTTTAGTCAGGTCCCAGTCCAGTTCTCAGTTCCATTCATTCAGAATTCTGGTCTAGTCTGTTTGGGGGAGGGGCAGAGTCCTAGGAAAGAAACAGCCAAATAGCTCAGTGGATTCAAGGGCATGGGACCAGGAAGTGCTGAACTCAAATCCACTATCAGGCCCTACTTGGATCTGTGACTCTGAGCCAGACACTTAACCTCTGCAAACCTCAGTTTCCTCAAATATAAAAGAGAACTAATACTACTACCAACCAATGTAGGGTCACTATGAGGATCGAATAAAAAAATATTTATAATGCACTGGCACATAATGGGTGCTTAATAAATGCTTGTGTCCTTGCAGTCAGTTAATAATCAGTAAGTCATTAAGCATTTATTAAGTTGCAAAAGACAATTCTTGTCCTCAAAAATCACTGATATAAGGACCTTCTGGTGAGGCAACTCCCTCCACCAATGATGACCTGTAACTATTGTACATTGTATGGTTTTTGTTTACGTAAAGTTAAATGACTTGCCCAGGGTCATCCACCAGGATACATGAGAGGCACGACTTTAATTCAGGTCTGCCTAACTCTGAGGCCAATTCTCTACTCATTTTGCCACTCTGCCTTCACAGATATTTAGGAAAACACTAAACTTTCCTTAAAATAAGATTTCCTTAAAACCCCAAAGATATGGGAAAAGATATGACAGCCAGGAGGACTAGAACTTTCCCCTGGCACCAGGATTCTTTAACACTGACATCACTATCAGCTTAAGACCAAAAGGAAGCTGACAGATCCATGACAGAGTTCCTTTCTTTTCCAAATGCATAAGACCCAAGAGCAAAAGAGCAGATGTTAACCAAAAGATGTAGATCGATGGTTCTCAAACTTTTGTTTTCACTATCTTTATACTATTTTAAAAACTATTGAGCATCTGTCTGAAGAATTTTTATTTATGTGGGTTATATTGATAGATATTTACCATATTAGAAAAAAAATTAATTTGAATTTGCAGACTTTCTGAAAGGGTTTCAGAGATCACCAGAGAATCTCTGGACTTTACTTTGAGAACCACTGATGTAGATTGAGAACTTCAAGCAGTTTGCCTTTTGACCACCATTTGTCTGTCTGTTCTCTCTTTGCTCTCTTGCTACCTCTCTCCCATCCTTCCTTCCCTCTCTCTCTCTCCCCTCTCTCCTTCCTACCACCTTAGCTTATTCTTATTTATGAATCTCTGTGACCCCAAACTCCAGAAACTCATACCACTTCCTTTTCTTTCTCTGCTCCTTGTTCCCCATTCCTACTCTTTCAAATTTTCAAATCCTATAAAATATCTACTCTACTACTTAAGTGATGATAATCAAAATCTAAAAGACATTTTAAAGAACAAAAAAATACATAAAATAAGCTAGTTTGTAAATATGTATGGAAAATATCTTTCTTGATTTCTTTTGTATTTAAGAATATCACTTCACTATAGACTTACTCTTTATATTTGTACGTAACCATGTCTGTTACTTTTTTATACTAACCAGATACTATAATGATAGGAAAGGAGTGCCCCAAAAAGTCAATGATAATACTTAGAATATGTTAATAGAAGGGTTACAAAGTTAATTATAGTGCAAGGGATAATGCTGTAAAAAATTACCCTGGCATGGGTTCTGTCAATAAAAAGTTATTTTAAAAAAAAAAAAAACAAAGTTAATTATAGTAGAGTCATAAAATACCAAACTTCTCCCTATTTCTGACAATCAGAGGATAGTTTCTGACTGACTAGCTGGCAGGAAACATTCTCTTTCCTTTCTGTGACAGTAAGACGTTTCCCACTCTTTCAAGTTAAGCCATACTTATATCCTTTTGCACTTAATGGTCCAATTTCTAACTGATGTGAATCAGAATAGAGATGATGGATTTTCAATGTTATATACTATACAATAAAGTGGTAACAGGGATGTGCGGGGAAGGGTGTATGAGAAAGAGAGAAACAGAGTCAAAGAATCTTTAAAGAATGCCCAGTTCAATGAGATCTTGATCACAAGATTTTTAAAACTTCTTGGTTCAGTTTTTTTCTTGTACACCGTGCTATCTTCCAAATAAGGGCCCTATATGCCATGGTCCCCTATGGATAAAGGTGTCCAAATGGGAAAGATAAAGGATAGAATTGCCCTCCTCAGTTCAATGACTCTTCTCTTAGACACAACACTCCACCAGGACACAATGCTCTCACCAGGACAGAATACAGAAGGACTGTCACATCCTTCATTCCCAGGCAGAACACAGGTAAAGCTTCCATTAACTTTGTACAATTCACATTGGGCTTGCAATTCACTCAAATGCTTTGGTCTTTCTTTTTTAAGGAATTCTTCCTCACCCCTATCCTCATTCTTTCACCTTTACCTCATTCAGATTAATGCATGAAAAATAATCAAAGAAGAGAACTACTCTTTTAATTTAGAAAAGAGGCCTAATTTATTTCTTTTCTATAATATGCAATATTTTTTAAAACATAAGAAACTTCCTAAGTGTTTAATAAGGAATTTGAAAAACAGAATGCTTTCAAAGTACTTTGCTGATATACCTCATTAAAACATATCTCTTTTAATATATTCATAAATAATAAAAATTACAACAAACCACTGTTTTAAATAATTACTTTTTCTTTCTTTGCCAGAGCCATAAACCCTAGAAATTCATGGTTTAGAACTGATTTGATTTTGATTGCATTTTGTAAAAGATTTCATATTGTTAAAACTATAGCACACCACTACCACTACTATTAATGATAATAATAGCTAATATTTATTATTTACTATGTGCCATGCATTTTACAATTAACCACCTATTTCATTTGGTCCTCACACTAACCCTGGGACATAGATGCTATTGTCCCCATTTTACACATAAGGAAACTGAGGCAGAGATCTAGTCACTTGCCAGGGGTTACACAGCTAAATAAATGTCCTAGGCTTCATTTGAACTCAGGTCTTCCTAACTCTGGATGGAGTACCTTTTCCATTATGCCAATTTTGTTCCACTATGGGGAATATGGAAGACAGAAATTTTTCAAAGCAAGAAAATATTTCCTGGATAAATTTCTCTTTTAGGGGAATGAAACAGGCTCTAAAATTGTCACTTTTCAGTCCTGACAAAATCTTGTATAGAAATAAAAGCTAAACGTTATATGTTTTGGCTTTGGTTGACTGGTGTAACAATAATCTAAGGTAAATTTTCTCTCATAAGTGTAATGGTGGGACAAGTTTTTGAACAGTGAAGGGAAGCAATTTATATAAAGTTAAACAAAGAGTTAAGGTGGAAAGGCCTACTGTAATCAGAGACTATATTTCACAGCTATTCTTCCATTTACATTATGGGTAGTCAAACTCCAAATCATGATTTAGGTACTTTACATACTGAGTGTTTCAAAGCCTCAAACTACCCAATATTGTACTGTTACATGATAATTACTCCCATTACCCGCTCCTCCTTGTCCAAGAGGAAGCAGAAGAAAATGGTTGTGACTTATTCTTAGAAATAGGGAAATTAAAGATACTTACAAGGCATTGCATGGTAAATACTTGGCCAGTACTGTCCATTGTCTCTTTTCAGCCACACCCGAACCGTTCTAGAAAAGGACATTGACATTAAATAAGAATGAATTTTAGAACTGGTGACTATCCTAGAGCCAAATCTCTTGTGTAATTTGGGGGAAATAGTGTATAAACACACAAACACACACACACACACCCCTACATGGAAGATTTTGCCTTTGTGGCTGCAGTCACATTATGCCAATAGGTATAATGGAATCCATATGGTGAACAGTGATTCTCTAGCTGAAATAAGACAGCACACATGAAAGCCATGTGCATAAAATACAAGGAGTCAGGAAAAATGAGTTAGAGACTGGGCAGACAAGTTCATGAACTACTGAGAAGGAAGTACTAAGAGCACCTCACCAGGAGAGAATGCTTTCTGAAGTACATAAAGAGACCAGGTTAGAAATCAGAGAAAACAAAAAGTTATCAAACTGTGCATACCCTTTGATCCAGCAGTGCTACAACTGAGCTTATACCCCAAAGAGATACTAAAGAAGGGAAAGGGACCTGTATGTGCAAGAATGTTTGTGGCAGTCCTGTTCGTAGTGGCCAGAAACTGGAAACAGAGTGGATGCCCATGAACTGGAGAATGGTTGGGTAACTTGTGGTATATGAATGTTATGGAATATTATTTTTCTGTAACAAATAACCAGCAGGATGATTTCATAAAAGCCCTGGAGAGACTTACACAAACTGATGCGGAGTGAAATGAGCAGGACCAAGAAATCATTATATACTTCAACAACAATATTATGTGATGATCAATTCTGATGGACATGGCTCTCTTCAACAATGAGATAAACCAAAACACTTCCAATTGTTCGATAATGAAGAGAATCAGCTACACCCAGCAAAAGAACTCTGGCAAATGAGTATGAACCACTACATAGGATTCCCAATCTCTATATTTTTGTCTGCCTGCATTTTTGATTTCCTTCACAGGTTGATTGTACATTATTTCAAAGTCCAATTCTTTTTGTACAGCAAAATAACTGTATGGACATGTATACATATATCGTATTTAACTTATGTTTTAACACGTTTAACATGTTTTGGTCAACCTGCCATCTGGGAGGAAGGAGTAGGGGGAAAAAGGGGAAAAGTTGGAACAAGGGGTCTTGCAATTGTCAATGCTGAAAAATTACCCAGGCATATATCTTGTAAATAAAAAGCTATAATGAAAAATTTTTTTAAAACAATCAGAGAAAGGAAGTTCTGTGAGCCTGGAGGCATCTATTCCTATGACCACAGAATTATAGGATAACAAACAAATCTGAAGCTAGGAGAGATAGACCTCAGAGGTCAATTAGTTCAAACCCCACATTTTATAGACAGAAAACAGTAAATGTGACTTGGCCAGGATTTCACAGGCAGGTAAGTTCTGAACCCAGTATCTTTGAGTGCTATTTATTATAAGTAACATTTACATAAAATGCTTTCCATACTATATTATTAAAGTTTTTGAAAAATATATTAAAGAACTTTTTCAAAATTGAGATAAATATCATTACCACTAAGTGTAGATAGTACCTTCCCTTAGTTTATAAAAGTTCAAAACTCAGGACATTTGCTTTTGGTCATCTAAAAGCTGAAATCACTGATCTGAGAGATCATATATTCAAACAATAAGATGATTTTTTGTAAATTCTCTTACTAAATGTTCTCATCTTTTGGTAAGGATAAGATGTTAAAGCATACTCTTACTGAAATTTTAGATTTAAATTTCTAAAATGTCTAGATCAAATGTCTACTAAGATAAAAATCAGTTATAATATTCCCTTTTTAAAAATATTCCAAATATATTAGACTAACATTTTAAAAGCAGTGTGTAGGCTTTAAAACTTAAGATAAAGGGACATCTAGGTGGTGCAGTGGATAGAGCACCAGCCCTGAAGGCAGGAAGACTTGAGTTCAAATTTGACTCAGACACTTAAAATTTCCTAGCTGTGTGACCCTGGACATGTTACTTAACCCCAATAGCTGCAGGAAAGAAAAATTAAGATAAAATTGTATTTAATCTGTCTTCACTTAACTAGGGAGTCAAGAAGCTTATAAAGAGATTTTATTATAAATGAAAAGATTTCTAAAAGGAAGCTGTAGTAGTGCTTATACCCCAAAGAGATACTAAAGAAGAGAAAGGGACCTATATGTGCCAAAATGGCGGCCCTGTTTGTAGTGGCTAGAAACTAGAAAATGAATGGATGCCCATCAATTGGAGAATGGCTGGGTAAATTGTGGTATATGAATGTTATGGAATATTATTATTCTGTAAGAAATGACCAGCAGGATGAATACAGAGAGGTTTGGAGAGACTTACATGAACTGATGCTAAGTGAAATGAGCAGAACCAGGAGATCATTATATACCTCAACAACGATACTGTATGAGGATGTATTCTGATGGAAGTGGATTTCTTTGACAAAGAGAAGATCTAACTCAGTTTCAATTGATCAATGATGGACAGAAGCAGCTACACCCAAAGAAAGAACACTGGGAAATGAATGTAAACTGCTTGCATTTTTGTTTTTCTTCCTAGGTTATTTCTATCTTCTAAATCCAATTTTGCCTGTGCAACAAGAGAACTGTTCAGTTCTGCATACATATATAGTATCTAGGATATACTATGACATATTTAACATACATAGGACTGCTGGCCATCTAGGGGAGGGGATGGAGGGAGAGGGGAAAAAATCGGAACAGAAGTGAGTGGAAGGGATAATGTTGTAAAAATTTACCCTGGCATGGGTTCTGTCAATAAAAAGTTATTATAATAAAAGAAAAAAAAGAAAAAAGAAATAAATAAAAGGAAGCTGTGGTGAACTCTTGAGTAATTAGAAAATCAATAGAGAGGAAAGGAAGAGGAGAGGAGAGAAAGATGTCCAAGTGGCCTTAAAATGGCAATGTGGCATACACAGTCAGACCCAGTCACTAAATCCATTGTTTTCAAACTGGTTTTCTTTGTCACAATAGAGCAAACAGTTGGGGTGTGAGAGAAGGGCACAGAAAATGTACAGAGACAACAGTGATGTATAAACAAAAAACCATCAGTAACATTTCTTAAAGAAAAAGGCAGATAAGGCAGGTAGATGGTGGGTGGTTTCAAATCTACAATCAAGCATTGTTTGGCTAACAAGATTTTTCAAAAAAAATCTAAATTTAAATGCCACTCATTCAGAATATTTTCTGAGAGAAATTTGGGTTTGGACTCCACCCTCCACTCCTCATCCCATACCTCAATATTAATTAATTTAATTCCCTTATCACTAAGCTTTGTAATAAACAAATAGTGTCACTGTGACAAATGACCAAATTTTAGCCAGTAGAGGTCACTGCATTAAACACAAGACTAGGAAAGTAGTGAATCTAAAAACTGGAGCTCTCAGAGGCTGACTCAGCCCTACCTAAATGAGCCTACCAATCAATAGCCAATGTAGGTTGGTTTTCTGCAAGGTTTACCTAAACAGTCCATTCTCCTTCAGGATCATTCTATCAGACACTCCCCCTTCCTGTTTCCCTGTTCTCTTCCTCCATGGGCAGGGCTCTTCAAGGATACCATTAGTTCATCCTGTCATTTTATGTAAAGTAGTGGCACATAGTACACTCAATTCACTGTTTGGGCAAACAAGTTTTCAGTTTCTTTCTTCCCATCTTTAGAGCAGGCCTGAAATTGTGCTAACCTCTTTAGGGTTATTACTACTTTTCATAAAATCACTAGTGGATTCAACTGAACATGTCAGTAAGAAAAGAAAAAAACAAAAACAAAAATGGGTGCAAAACTCAGGCCTTTTATTCCCTTAAAACTAAAATATTTTAAAACAAACTAATGATAAGGAGGAGAGCCTTTCCTTATAGCATACACAGTACAATTAATTGTCCTCTGCAACCACCTATGACTATAAAGCAAGGGAATTAATTCTATGTTCACAACTTGATGCAGTCCTTTTGCATGGAAAAAACAAACAAAAAACTGTTATGCCACAGTTCTCTTTAACTGGCTTGACTCAGTTTCCCTGTCCCAGTTTCCTTTACTGTTCTGTCACGTAGCTCTCAGGTTGTAAATTAGCAAGATAAAAGAGTAGCTCTCCTGACTCTTTTATCCTGACTCTTTTATCTTGCTAATTTACAACCTGAGAGCTACGTGACAGAACAGTAAAGGAAACTGGGACAGGGAAACTGAGTCAAGCCAGTTAAAGAGAACTGTGGCATAACAAAAACCAAGACTAGAAAATTGTTCTGAATCTCAGTTTGCTTTACTAGAACTGCCATTGGACTGGGAGCTAAGAAACCTAAGCACAAGTCTTAACTCTGCCAGTAACTAGTTATATGGCCTCAGGCAAATCAAATAAACTTCTTGAGTCTCAGTTTCCTCAACTGTAAAAAGATCAGGGCATCAGAATTAATTCTGTTTCCCTTCTACATCTGATTTGATGGTTGATTTAATTTTAATTTAATGTTCATATAAAATGTATAAGCAAACTTGTATTTCAAATCAATTATAGGGATTGAGAGTGGATATGATGGCAATTCCAGGAAATGTCTTTAACATGGAGTAATGGCATAAGGAAAAACATTTCCTCCTCCTTGTTCTTCTCAAAAACTTGCTCTAATGCTAACTCTGCTGCTCCTTGTGGTGATTTTAATCTCCGACATCATGATTTCATAGAATCCTAAAATCCTGAAGAAGGAAGGGAGCTGAACGATGATCTAACTCATTCTTCTTATTTTACAGAAGAATAAGCAGGGCCCCAAAGAGCTGTGATAACTCACTTATTATAGCTTATATTATCTCACTTCCTATCCCATCCTTGAGGTTGTAATAAACACTTGACGTGGTGTGCCCACATATCATAACTTAGGCTATCCCTTGTTTTCTTTTTTAAGAAATTTTATTGACCTTTTGTTTTTACAGCACCTACCAACCTCATCCTTCTTGACCTTTTCTGAGTTGATAGCTCTTCTCTGCTCCACCAAAGAATTCTCTGCTTAATCATCACCCATATTCTGTGTTCTTATTCTATCCCAGATGTACTTCTGTTACTTTTCTGCAAAACCTCTCTTGAAGGGGTAGTGGATAGAACACCAGCCTAGAATCAGACGGAGCTGAATTCAAATTCAACCTCAGACATTTAATACTTACTAGCTGTGTGCTCCAAGTGCCTTGTTAAAAAAACAAAAAAAAACAACCCTCTTAATTCTATTCATTTACATGAATTCAAGGAACATCACTGTGCTGGCAATTCCCAGATCTCTATCTATAGCCAACCAAAACTATTTATCCAAACTTAGTCTCTCTCTCCCATATATCTTTTCCTGAGCACAAAATCCATTGGGGAGCACAAAACTGCTGCCATATGCAACCTCTCTCTACTCACAGTTACCTTTTAACTTCAGAGCCCATCCCCTCTTACCTGGACTACTACAACAAACATCATCTAGCTATTCTCCTGGTTTCCAGTTTTTGTCCTTCCCAATCTACTCTCCACAAAGTTATCAAAACAAGTTTGATATCATTCCCTTGCTCAAAATTCTTGAATGGCTTCCCTTAAAGAACTGCCACTCAGGTTGGCAGTTAAGGCTCTCCCAATTCTGGGTTCTAGCCACCTTTCATAAACTTTCTGATCCAGTCAAATTGCAGTTATTCCACAAACTAGAATCTTCAACTCCTGTTCTCTGAGCATTTACACATGTAATTTCTTCTCTAGGCTTGGAACACAAGAAAACTCTGAAAATCCTTATTTTCTGTCAAAGACTATTCTTGGAGCCTTCCTTTCATCCCCCAGCTTTTAGTGATGTCTCTAGCTTCAATCTTCCTCACTTATTTATGGACAACAATGACGTGTCTTCTAATAGAAAGTAAATTCCACGAGGGCAGAGATGGTTGCAATTTTTTTTTTTTTTTTTGCATTTTGGGTAGCACATAACAGATGCTTGATAACTATTAACTTAAAAAGAATGATGGGACATATGAGCCTGGTCAGATATGGCCAAGCATTACTGCCAGCATATAAATCCTTCTCTCCTAGCCTCTGCTGGGAAAACTAAATCCTTATCCTAAAATATAGCATTTTCTCAAAAATACATTATCTGCCACTCTCTTTCGCCCCAGCATATTTTTTTCCACACATACTTATTTGCATGCTCAATCTCCTTGAAGGCAAGCAGGTTGTTTCTCTTGGTAATCAGAGTAAAGAATAGGTGTCCAATAAGTGATTTCTGAACTGAATTTATTCTTGACTGGCTAGCAAGTTACCTGTCAGTTCGTCCAGCCTGAGCTTGGAGTAGGGCCAATTCCCTGTTTTACCCTATTGCTATGGTCCCAATTCAGGGCTACAAATAGCAAATGAAATATCTCCACAGACGCCTCCACCCCCCAATAAACAAAACTAAAGTCAACATCTTCTGTAGCTTGGCATAATCACAAGTAATCATTGGGACCAAGCCATCCTATAGGTCAGTCAGTTCCATCTCTCCCAGGACAGCCTATAAGTATATGAATGGCCTGAGAGACAAGCCATTAGTGAAACTAAAAAATACTCTGTACCTTTGTACTATGTACAAAAAGCTATCTATATAGGTCACTTTTCTGAGAGAAGAGGAGACTGGAGGTGGAGGCAAATAGGATACCACAAGTTGCTAAGCTACTGAATAAAGACAGGGGTGTCTACCCATGTTGAAATTCAGGCTTTAAAAAATCTGTCCTAAGATGATGCAACCCTCATAAGTTACCATAGTAATGAGTCTTTTTTTCTTTGGGGACAACTGTTATTTTTGTTACCAATGAAATTACTTTTGGGGAACTCCCACCCCAAAGTTTGAGATCCTGAAATTCTAGAAGAGTATTTTCCCAACAGATCATTCACTGCAAAAATAACACAAGCTTAAGTTGTCCTATTGGAGGAGGACAATCCCTAGAGATCTTTCCAACCAATGTACAAACTTACATTATGTACAAAATTACTTATTAGCAAGTAATAATATGCTAGTGAATGTTTTGTGATATGTGTTTTTAATGGTAGATTTTTTTCCTTAAAAAAGAAAATTATTTCTTCTGTAAGAAATATTGTAGAAACTCAGGGGGAAAAAATATAAGTATCCTCTTTGATAATGAAGAATGGAAGCTGAGGTTTATTCCCACTTACACAATATGAAATAAATGTGTCTTTTTGTACCACAAATCTCTATATGCTGAATGGATTCCAATAGATGAAGTAGAAATGGCTCTGTCTAACTTGGACGGATGGGTAAAGAAATAAGAGGATTCTGGTTCGAGGCTCTCAAATCAAGTTCTACTGTATAACCTCTAGGCCACTCTGGCAAATATCTTAGTTCCAAATATGAATTAATTCATTTGCTTCCACCACTCTTAGACACACTAAGAACACTAGCATTGAGGATTTTGTCATTACTGTTTCCATCTCTGCCCAAACTCTACCCATCATCCATCAAATACACAAAGTTTCTGGTCTCCTGGAAGCCCATTTCAAAACCCAAATCAAAGATATGGAAACAAACGTAAAGATGTTTTACTTGCAGTTATTGGAATTGCTTTGGAATAAACCCAGCAGTGGAATAAACCCATCACATATAAACACTCTTGAGGTGATCACCAATCATTACAAAAATGAACCAACATCTATAACATTCTTCAAGAATTATAAAGTCCTCCTTAAAACTATTTCTAGCTTCCTCCTTTTTTGCCTTCAAGAAACATACACTTTACTGGGGAAAAATAGTAACAGACTTAAATAAGTATGTATATGGAAAGGAGATATCATTGATATGGTTGACCAATCATTCCTGCCCATGTTCTCATTCATGTTCATTATAGGGGGTCTCCCCAGTTTCCAAGGAAAAGGCTCCTCTCACTTGCTCTTGAAATTAAAGTATACAGTATGACCTACCCATGGATATAGCTTGTAAATAAAAAGCTATAATAATAATAAAAAAGAAAAGAAAAAGCTGCAATAAAAATAACTATCATAATATAGGGGGAAAAAAAGAAATTGAAGTATACTAGTAGAGCAGGTGGGGTTTCCGTTGGTTATCCCTCGTTCTTGCTAAATAACTAGCATAATTTCTTTTTCAACTTCCTTGATATGCTGTAGCACCTGTCAGGTGCTTCTCCATCACTTTTGCAATAATATCAACTCATAAATATATAGCAGCAATAGCAGTAATAATAGAATATTTGCTTTTTTTTTTTTTTTTTAAGGGCCTTTGTTTCAGAGAGAAAGTTAGGGCCATTTAATGAGCTCTGCTGTTTTCCAAAGGCAGTGGAGCCCATTCTCTTCCTTGTATTTAATTCTGGCCCCCATCATTCGTTACTTGTAGTGGCTGGGCAAATGATACTGATGAGTTCTATAGGCTGCCCATTGGACTGCATGTCATAATCTATACAACTGCCATTTCTCATTCACAAGGTTTTTCCTGTCTGTAAATGGGTCAAACTTTTATGAATAGTTATGGATCTCATCCAAGGGGACATTCAAGGTTGCAGGCAGCACATGATGCAACTACCACAATGTAATCCAAAAATAAGAGCAACTGGAAGACTTTCCCATTTATGAGGAATCAGTCACCAATTATGTTCTGCACACATTCTTTTCTAACACATTATTTTTGGTATCAAGACTATATACTATATATCTAAATGTACACATGCATTTAGGTCATATGTGTATACACACAAATATGTATATATACATATAAATAAAAATTATATACCTCAATACTATTGACATATTTCACATATAATCACAAAACTATAGATATAACTATATATGTATATTTCATATATATCAATGCTATTATACTTCATATATATAAATGCAAAATAATTTTGGGGGATATGTAATAAATGAGAAAATCAAGAAAGCTCCTTACAAGAAGGTAATAAAAACTGAGATTTTAAAAGAGGTATAGAGTTCAAACAATATAGTTTAGGTGGGAGAGTCAAGATGGTTTGGCTGCAACATAACAGTTCACTTGGGAGGTGGGAATGGGAGGTGAGAATATTGGTCTGTCAAGTGTTTCTGAAGGTTCTAAAGTGTTACTGTATGTAACCTTACATAGACAGGAAAGATGACTATTTGCTGTTTGTATTTCTTGTCTAATAACTTTTTTCTTTCATCAATTATTCTGGATTATTTATTGAAAAAAGTCAGAGGACATAGTTTGAGAAACAGTGCTCCAGGGCAATCTTTGGTAATTCCCACAAAGAACCTGTAGATTTGCAAGAGAGTGATAGGGCAATTATGAGTATGATTTTAAAAACTGACTTTTTTTCCCCCTTAAATAAGAAAGACCGACATTTTCTTTGCCTGAAGGACCTACTCCCCTGGGAATTAAGCTGCACAAATCTTTCCTTAAGCACCTTTTGTACAATTTTTTCATTTCCTGGATGTGAAAAAATTAATGACTCAGTAATTTTAGACACAGGCAATCCTTGAACAACTTTGCTGAATCATAAATCAAGAAAAACTTTTATTCAAAGCTATGGGAACAGAGCAATCAGTGGACTGAGAAGAGGTTTGACAGTTTTAAACATTTCAATATCTTGGGTTTTTAATTATATTCAAGCTTTACAAACATAGTAAACCAACACAACTACTTGCAACTCTCTCAAACTTGCAATACTCTCAAACATGCGTATAACTACTCTTTTCCTACTGCATTTTAGTTAGTTGGTCCATGCTTTTCCAGTAGAGGTGTGAGAAAGGACAATAATGAATCTTCAAATAAAAATATGAAGTCATCAAATAGAGATTTTATATAGTCCCTGATTACAACTGCCACAGTATATATTATGTGTATAAAAACATATGCATATGGCTATATATCTAAATGTACACATGCATTTAGGTCATATGTGTATGCACATAAAGAATACATTTTTTAGTTTAGGTCAATCCCAAGGCCAAATGCTAGTCCCCATTAGACTTATGTGGCCCTGTCCTGCCATCACTAAAGGTCTCATATATTAAGACATGCTGTAGTAATATGAATCAAGCTAACTTTGCCTAGGCACTGCCCTACAAATTAGATTAGTAAAATGGGGGAAATCATATGATCTCCCTACCTTGTAGCGTTTTATATATATAGATCCCCAACTTTGTCCAACAGGAAGACCTCCTTTTTTAAATACCAAAGAATTTTGAGGTACTTTGCTTACATGAAAATTGTACTTCAACATCTATTTAAAAAACGCAAAATTTTGTGAGTTCAGTAATGCTTTTAAATGAATTCATATTTTACTAATCACAACAGCCTCTACCTATATTTGACATGAATACAAATATTGTGTGATCAGCTTTGATAATAGCATCATGAAATTCTGCTCAGATAATCTACATTTTAAAAAAAATAGTGTAAAAGATAATGTAATCATGAATTGCAATGGAATGTTTAATGGCAACTTAAGAAAGTATACAACATATAAAATGGGAAAAGGTGATACTAAATTTACAATAGTAGCCATTAATTACTAGTACCTACCTCCTAACAGAGAGGTGATAGACTAATTACTATAGATACATATTTTTGGACAAGGCCAATACTGGAACTTGGAATGATTTTGATTATTTGTTATAAGATATTTGTTTGTTTGTTACCCCAGAAAGTGGGAGATAAAAGATAAAAAACTTGAGAACTGGGGAAAATTTTTTTTTAAAAACAGTAAATAGCCACTGTCCACTGATATGTTTCACTGGCTATAATGTGAAACATGTGGACTGATTGCAAATATATTTGAATTGATTGGAATGGTTGGTAGTTTATAAAACTCTATGGATACACACATATATTTAAATACAATTCTATGGGTATGTATACCTGTCTATACACATCTATTTCCCTTTTCTCCCTGTAACTAAAGTGTTTTGGTTTGTATACTGTAACAAGTCTCTTAAATCAAAGTTTTCATACTGAATTTAATCCACAAGTTTTGATGAAATCAAAATCAAAATTAATCTATGGTCCTATGTTCCAGTACTCAAATTTTTCAAAAAGATTTTATGTAAAAAGTAGAAATGAGTTTTAAGTTTGGGCTGCAGAACACTAGTTCTAGAGGAAATTAATTAACATTTTGATCACCAGGGAAAATTAAGTGTGCTTTTTCAAGCAATCCCAAATGAAAACCTTCCACGTAAGCTCTTTAAAGGTATGACAGAAACCAAAGAAATGAAACCTTTCCTTTGCTAGACTAAATTCATCTAGAGTTCTTTTTTCTTTTTAATAGCTTCAAGTTCATTCATTGCTAAATATTTCCCCTGGATTTTTCAAATACAGTCATGAAATTTGCCAATTATAACTGCAAAAAAAAAAAAAAAATACTAGAAAAAGACTAAAAACTCAGAAAACTTTCAGAGTCCAGGCTGAAACTTCAGAGTATTAAAATTTGTTTTGATGGTGGGTGTGTGTGTGTGTGTGTGTGTGTGATATACATGCTGTGTTTTAAAGAGAACATATGAAAATCACTGTACCAATAAGATTCAGCTATGTAAAATTTATAATCTCAACGGTTTATAATTAAGCTTACAGATGACTACCAAAAGAAAAAAAACAAAACAAAAAACAAAAAACCTCAGAAGTCCACATTATTCTTCCAAACTAGATCTTCTCTTCCTTTCTAGTGTGTGGATGAAATCAGCATTACTATGACTCACTATAGGTATAGATTATGATATAGCTGGCTTAATTTACTTATTTTTAAAAAAATTTTTCTTAATCTATAACTCTTTTAGAACAATGTATTATCCAAATATTCAAGCACTGCTATTATATAGTCATTAGAATCAGTCAATTTAAAATTTTGAAATATCCACTGAACACATAACTAAATCCCAAGTTATGAAATATTATATATTTAATTTTGAAGTTTTTCATTTCAATATTGTTATTTTCATATAAATTATGTCCCTGAATGCCTTGATAATTTATTTTAACCTTGAATTTTCTGAAACAAAAGGAGATTCATTTAAAAAAACATTGAGCCTATATGATATACGTCATGTTCACACCTTCAGATGACATAGTATCTCTTAGTAATGTAAGCTGGGAAATAGGGAGCACATTAGAACTAGAGCCCCAGGCCATATAATATTTTGGATGACAAAGTTTACACTAGCCACCAAGTAGTTACAAGCAGTTGCAGTACACACAAGAACAAAGATATTGTATGCTCCTTAGAATCCCTAATATAGGAGCCCTGTATTCTCCATAGCTTGGTGTTGTCCTATGGAATTGCGTTGGGCAATAAGCTTGTTAGTAAGATAGCAGTTCCAACTTTTTCTTCCTTTTTAAATGTCTTTTCCTATTCCTTAAAAGAATGTAAATAATAAAACAGAAGAAATATGAATTATTTGCTGAAATTTCAGCACAAATGTGGGATAGGATTTCTGGCTCTTTTGAGCTCACTAACTATGGAGATCACAAATGTGCAAAACCTCAAAGAACTGAACCATTATGTTCTAATGTTCTGGTAACCAAAATCTGGTTTTAACTTTTGTTGAAAAAAATTTTTTTTATTTTTTTTATACTTTTCTTTCCTACCTTAGCAAGTATATTATGGCAAATAAATGAAATAATAAATAAGTGAAGCTTTTATTTAGTCATTTATTTCTCCTCTAGTCCCATTTATTTCTCTTCTAATCTTATAGTGACCATTCTCTCAAGATGTTCATTCCAATTAAAAAAAAAAAAAACTTTAAATAAATCACTAAGCAGCTATCAAAAAGCATTTCTGTCTAATACTTTTAAAAGACAGACAAGTCACATATAAAAACCATGGAAATCAGGTTATAGGCTTAGATTTTATATTTGCAAAGTTAATTTGACGTTTAATGACATACTTAATTGCTAACAGGCAGTGCTGCCTGGTGGAGAGAACCAGCCTCCAAGCCAGAAGACTTGGCTTATATTTTGCCTCTGACAGGCATTGGCTGTATGCCCTAAGTAAATCTGTCACCTTCATGGTGCTCTGAGAAGATACCAATCTATGTGTGTTGGAGAAATTCCTTAACTATCACTGAAATCTAACTTTCCTTAAATGACACAGCTTGCCTAGTCACTCTTTCTATGACCAACTGGACCTTCATTCACTCCCTGGGGTCCACTCACTGATTGGGGAAGAGAAGAGTTGCAATGCTCCTTGGTCTCCACTTCCAATTTCCCTCTCCTTTGAGGTTTATGCTACCCAATCAAAACCTGTTAGCTATTATCTAGAGTTTCAGGTCACTTCTCTTTCTCCCTCAATGAGTTCAAAACCTGGCTTTTAATTTTTGCTCTCCTCCCCAACTCCTGCCCTACATCAATCTATATATTTGATTCTCCTTCGAATACACTAATCACTCAATTCTTCAACCTCCTCTCCTCCTATGAGCAATTCCACTACCCCACCAAAGCCACACAAAGATATCAAATCATATATTTTGCCACCCCCCATAACTGTATCCTCTTCATGTTCTCTTATTTAATTCTGTTCTTCATCCTCACTAGGAGATCGATTCCCTTGATCTCTCAATTCTTTCTCAAGTATCTCTCCCTGCTTTTTCTTCCATCCTGACTCTTTGGTAAACCAATTCAACACTTGAATCTTATCTTGGATTATACCCAGGCAAACCTCAGCCGTGGGTCAATCCCACCTTTGGAGCTTTGCTTCTAACGCACACATTGCTGAATGAGGGAGAGCAAAAGGAGTTTGGACTTAGAAAGAGTGGCTAAAGGAACCCAGATCAAACAATGCATTTCTGAGAACATCTGGAGGTGTTCTGCAAGAAGAGTGTTATCCGGTTTGGAGATATATATTTATTTTGTATTTAATTTATACTTTTAACATATTTAGCATGTATTGTTCATCCTGCCATCTAGGGGAGGGAGTGGGGAAGGAGGGGAAAAATTGGAATGAAAGGTTTGGCAATTGTCAATGATGTAAAATTACCCATACAACTTGTATATAAAAAGCTATTAAAAATTAAAAAAAAAAAAAAAGAACAGTGTTATCTAGGAAGAAAATAGCTATGGTGCCCTTTAGGAAAAAACTCCCCAGTCAACCAGGGCTTTTTTACTCCAGGATGATTTATCTAAATATTCCTAAGAGCCTTAAAATGTAGACAGAAAATTGATGAAGGAAAAGAGATAAGAGTTTGAAATGTTACCAATTTAGAGACTCATTTGAGTTAATAAGCAAATGATCCTGAACCGGGAAAGAAGGGCTATCAGTCATGTACACTTACTAATTCTAATTCTTATTAAGAATTAGGGAAATAAATTAATACCATTAATGAAATTTACTGGTAGATGGGGAGAAGGGAAAGTGGGTAAGAATGAAAGCGAATGAGAGCTTGGAGCCCTTGGAGAACTGGGAATATACATTTAGAAGAGAGGAAGACTGAGAGCCTTGGAGAACACTTCACTTTCAACACTTAAAGGAGAAGCAAGAGGGAAACAACAGATTCCCAGGGGAGAAGGGTGTCTACAAAGCATTTGAAAGCAAGAAAGGGAGATAGACAAAGAAAAGACAAAAACAAAATCCACTCTGAATGACCTAAAAACCCGTATTGTCTCTCTTTTCTCAGGGACCATACACCAATCATCCAGCTATGATCTGACTCAGTTGCCAAAAGGTCCTTAATTCTCCCCAGCTGGTTTTGCTATTGTGAGTTCTAAGCAGTTCCAGAGCTGATGCACCTGAGAAAGGACTACAAAAAGCTGGCTACATCTAGCGATCAGAAAGTGTGTTTAGTGATCTGATTTGGCATACCAGTACATAATTTAAAACAGAACCACAAACCCAGTTGATAGGAAAATAGATCCATTGTCTCCCTAGGACACACATCCAAGACATAATTTAAAACTTTGCAAGAATTTTAAGAATAATTCATTACTACCCATTTCTAGTGATTCAAAAAGACACCAATGACACAGCCAGAATAACATTAGAATGCATCGTCAAAGAGATATGAAATTAGGGATCAAGAGAACTGATTTGTATTCTTTAAGCACTCATAGGGGGTGGGGGAGAAGAGACCAGACTAAATGACCCTAAAAGTTAATTTCTGAGCTCTTGCATAGACAGTCTAGGATATTGGGCGGATATACCAAGCAAACCTTGAGGTAAAATTTCTAGACATGCTTTTAAAATTAAGCTTTTTCGTCCTCCTATTGGCAAAGTGAAATTGAATAAAGGTATAAATTATTCTCAAACTATAATATATAATTCTTATAAACTTACAAAGTAGTGAAACTAAAGGGTTTTTTTTTTTAACATTTTAAATGCATACAATATAAAACAGATTTAAAATTTTCCCATGATTTCTATCACAGCCATATTCTGGAAGCTAAATTTTGGAACTTTAAAAAGATGATTTCCTTCATAAACTATAACTATATTCTAACCCTATAACTAAGCTTAGTCATATTAAAATGAAAATTAACTTTTTAAAGCTTTCCAAGCTGCAATGATGAGATTATAATGACTGCCAATCAATACTGAGTTAGTGCTTTGCCACAGTCCCTGCCCTCAAGGAACTTACCTCCTAATGGGAAAGATATCATGCAAACAAATACTTACACAGCAAGCTATGTACAGAACAAATAGGAAGTAAATAACAGAGGGAAGGTACTAGAATTGAAAGAGTCTGAGGAAGGCTTGATTATAAAAGTATACAAGAAAAGTGGAAAAAATGATTACCACACTAAAGAAATTTAGATTTCATTGGAGGTGGCTGAAGATAAGCTAGCTATAGATCTGTCATACCTGGATCCCTTTTCTTATGAATTTTTATTTTTTAAAAGCTAACTACTTGACTGGGAGTCAGAAGACCAGGGGTAATCCTGGCTTTGTCAGTATCTAGCTGCCTGACCTCAAGCAAGTCATGTGACTTTTCTATGACTAGCTCCCTGAAAGGTCCCTGATAGCTCTAAAACCCTATTATTCTATGCTATAATTCTACACTTTCAAGTTATGGCTAGCACACTGGACACAGTGGCACCACCAGATTACTATTTGCGGGCTGATTTCATCACAGTACCAAATAATCGAATTAGCATTTGCCCTTTTATTTAAAGGATCCAGAGAGGCATCCTGGCATGGCCAATAAGAGTGCCTAAACTTGGGGTGAAGACCAGTCAAACAAAATGCCATCTCTGACATTTACTAACTATGGGACCCTGGCAAATTACTTAGCCTCTGAGCTTTAATTTTCTCATTTGTGATATGAAAATACTATTAAAATGTTGAATTTTATTATTACAATTATAAAAATTCTTCAAAAACAAGCGCAATATTTTTTTCCTCTCCCTTGCCCAATTTTCTCATCCTTTAACAGCTATAACATGTATATGGGTGTACATGTAAGTGTGTGTGTGTATATATCCATGTGTATGTTTGTATATATGTGCATGTGTGTTTCTCTAATAAAATTCATATCAAGCATCTTGATTCACAATGTAATCATGATATAAAAACTGTAATACTCTCCTCTGAAGGACTGTTTACAAGAAACATTTCCCTTAAAAAAAAAGTTAATGATAACCTTGGCATTTCCTTCCCATGTTGTTTCAAGTTCACTAAAGGGAGAAGCACCCAAAACCTTCTGTCCAAATGTTCCATTACACAGGATGACTTTTCCACGAGCTCTGGGAAATGTACTTTGTTCTTATATGTTTTTACATGTCCTTGGAATCATTATATTAAGTGTGCTTGACCAAAAATGGGAGAAAATGTCTGAATTCTTAAGATTAAGTGCACCAGCAAATATATTCCTTTCCCTGTCATATTTATTCAAGATAACAAAGGTTACCACCATCCTCAGCCTTCTTCACTCTGCCAATAAAAAATGAGAATGGTTACAAAAGAGCTTCACCAGAATGATATGGTGCATTTCTTTAGAGAACTTTATTGTGAATTCAAAATTTATATTCAAGGAACCTGTTGACAAGGAAGGAACCACTGAAGCAAGAACCTCTTTGTCCATGACAGCTAGACTTAAAAAATTAATAATAACCTAGCACTGACCAAGAAAAATGGAGAGAAGTTAATTGTAG
Organism: Antechinus flavipes; assembly: GCF_016432865.1. Classification (NCBI taxonomy): domain Eukaryota; kingdom Metazoa; phylum Chordata; class Mammalia; order Dasyuromorphia; family Dasyuridae; genus Antechinus; species Antechinus flavipes. Next base: position 545,528,704 of record NC_067400.1, on the reverse strand, counting down.
CTGCCTATCAAACTGTCACTATGTAGCCAAATATTTAAATGTTAATTCATAGTTGGAAGTTGTTTTTTGGGGGGGAAAGGGAGTTGCTTATGACTTCCAATCCTGGCTTTTACATACTTATTTTAAAAGAAAGGGAGTAGTAGCTTAGTAGAAGTAACTATCAAAAGATTCTTTTGATCATTTTCCACTTCTGACCCATGGATTCTAATATCTAAATAAGCCAATCTGTTAATTTTTTTTCTTGATCATATAGGCTCAGTTACACACATGCAGTCTCATATGGGGCCACAGAAAAGATTACACTTAAAAAGGAGGGAAATGAAGCAATGAGAGGAAAGGATATGTGGAACAAGTTATGTTTTTCAGCTTGGCAGGAAAATTGGACATCTATATTAGCTGATTCTTGCATGGAGTCAGTAGAACAGAGTTAATCTTTACTAATTTCTTCAAGAGATGGGTTTGATGTGCTAAGAAAAAGTTTCTTTATGGTGGTGAAGAGGTGGCACTGGGACTGAAGGTGAGGAATACAACTTCAATTAATTCAATTCAATTAATACTCTCTTTCTTGTAGATATTGAACCTCCCAACCCTGCTACGTTTCTATCATAAGAAATAGGATGATGGCTTCAAATTCATTGCATGAAGAAGCACTTATCTCCCAAACATCTTCCTGATATGATCCACTCCCATTTTGCCTCCTAGGTTAAAGAAAAATTTCCTGATATTTCTCTTCTTTCCCTTTGCTAGGGAAAATTACAAAAGATATTACTTTTATGGGATTTTTTTTTTTGCAAGGGGGATTAAGTGACTTTGGGGGGGGGGGGAGAGAAGAGGGCAGTATCAAAAAGCTAATAAGTGTCAAGTGTCTGAGGCTGCACTTGAACTCAGGACCTCAAGACTCCAGGGCTGCTGCGTTATCTATTATGTCATGTGACTGTACTGAACAATATGATTTGCTCAGACAGGAGACAAAATCCTTCCTTCAGAAATTTCTCCAAAGGGGATCCTGCTTCACAACTGTTAAACTACCTAGGTGATTACAGACCAGTTCCTTTTCCATTTATTGCTCTAAATATACAGGGTGTACAAGATACCATGTTCTATATGTATTACAAATTTTCTAATCCCAATGAATAGTCACAACCCAAAACTGTTGACTAAAATCAGATAATCTCCCCAAATGTCTATTATTACAGAGATATATAACTGACAATTGACTACACTGGAAGCCCATAAAATAGGACCACCAAAATCAGAAAATCCCATATACAATCTCACTGTCATTCCCAGTGAGTTCTTCCAATTCTTAAGCAGACAGAGGCAAGCTATCCGGAGCTGACGGTGCCAATATATGAAAATGTCTAACTCAACATGCCATAAAATCACTCTTCCAGTACCCCAAGAAGACTTTCCCAATCTTCCTTAACTGAAATATCTTCTTTGAGTCTACCTTCAGTTTATTCTGTCTATACTTTGTACATAGTCATTTGCATATTGTCTTCCCCCATTAGATTTTGAACTCCTTGAGGACAGCTACTGTTTGGGGCCTTTCTTTGCACACCAACACTTAGCACTGTGCTCAGCATTCAGTGGGTATCCACTGGCTTGACACTTATGCTTCACCCTAAGATCCAATCAGTGTGACGAAAAATACTGGAGCCCAGACAGGGTACAGTATGGTTACCCTTTGAAAAGCACATCAATCATACTTCTGTTCCTTTTTGTACCTCAAAGACCCTCACCAGTTTTTTTCCCAGAATGAAAAAGGTTGAAAAGGGAAGATGGGAGGAAAGAGGAATATCAGAAGAAGAATATTTACCCATTAGCCATTTCCTAGGCCTTGTACTTCCTTCAAGGAAAGGAAGCAGGAAAACGTTTTGAAATTTCATTCTCTTTCACAGAAGGTTCTAGATGGAGAAAAATCCTGGGTGAAAGTCATATTATAGAAATAAAAAAAGAAGAAAGTAGGATAATCTCCTAAGACTTCTGGAAGAAAAGAAAAGAAATAACTAGAGTTTAGAACCAAGAAGTAACTGGGGGAAGACAGAAGGAAATGGGGGAAAAGTACAGTTACCCTGGAGCCCCAGGTATCTCAGGGTCCAGTGCCACTATCACCAAAATCTTACTCCCTCATTTGCCCTCAATCTAAACTCTATTATAGTCCCAGGACAATTTGAAACTTGACAAATAAGTTCAAAGCTTTTTCAACTAGAGGCAGTCTAGAGAGCACCTTCTTTCCCCAACTACATTATATATAGTCTTGGGCTGTGTTTATATTTTGTATCTCTCATAATGTATTACACTCAATAAATTATTTGTTGAATAAGTAACAAAAATGGAGATAGAGAGAAAAATAGAGAATGTTTCGATCAGTTTACAATGTCTCGCCACTACAAAAAAGGGCTACTACAAACATTTTTAACACATGGGTTCTTTTCCATCTTTTTTGCATGTATCTGTGTTTCAAAAGAAAATCCTATAATCAACCACCAAACATTTACTAAAAGGCTAGATATAAAGAACCCAGTCTGAAAGAAGTTCCTGTTGGGGAAAGTTATGATGAACAAATGGGAAAAATAAAAGACTTAAATAACAACATGACAAAAATATCAAAGATGTCATAACACATGCCAAATGAGTGTGCATAAAATAAAGCCCATGCGAATTTAGGAGAGAAAAAGGTCACTGTAGTAAATCTTGTCAACTTTTTCTCCTACTATTATTCTTCACAAAACTCCTTCAGCCTCAGATCAGATTGTAAAGGAAGGACAAACTTCATTAAGTGCTTACTATATGCCAAGCATTGTGTACTGAGTGCTATGCACTTTCAAATATCACATTTTGTTCTCACAACCTCCCTGGGGAAAAAGTGGTATTATTATTACCATTTTACAGTTAAAGAAACTGAGGTAGACAGAGGTTGAACAACGTCCAGTATACAGCTAATTAGTGCCTGAGGCTGGATTAGAACTGGGGTCTTCAGGTCTCTAGGCCCAATATTCTCTCCCTTTAGGCGTTAAGTCTGATGTTAATAATTCTGAACCTTATACAGGGAGTCCATGGATATCTCTGTGTGACAGTGATAGAATTAGTATTTTTCCCCTGAGGCAAATGGGATTAAGTGATTTACCCAGGGTCACACAGCTAGGACGTATTAAGTATCTGAGACTAGATTTGAACTCAGTTCCTCCAGATTTCAGGGCTGGTACTCTAACCACTACAACATCTACAACCACTACAACTGATTAGTACATTTTTTAAAAGGAAGATACTGCCTTACAAGATTGTTTCCAAAGGGCTGCCATATATGTGGTCTCATTTGATCCTCACAATGGAGCATCTAAGAAGCTGAAAAAAAGGTTTCCCCAGGGTCACACTACAAGGCTATGATAGGGCTTCCTGTAATATTTCTGTTCTCCAAAACTCTTGTTCCCATTTCTTTCTACTTCTCTCTCCTCTCCTTGTCCTCCCTTAGAGAGGAAGCCCTTTAAAAGCAAAACCAGCTTCATTTACTGATCCTTGGAACACCAGCATCTTAATAAAGACATTGATTCTTTCATCAATTAGCAGCATTGGGCAACATAAGAAATTAGAGGCAGAGACCAGGTTCAATAAATTTTTCAGGACCTGGGGAAACGGAACTAAAAAGAGGAAGGAAGGACTTGGTGACAGACTCAATGTGGGTAAAAGGAAATTAAAAATGACTACAAGGTTTCAAGCCTGGTGACCAAGAAGATAACAATGTTGTTAACAAGAAAAGGGAAGGCAGGAGAGAAACCTGGTTTGGGGAGGAAGCCAGCCAGAGCCCTCTTGAATGATGTGTCCATTTGAGATTTCCTTCCCATTTCAAAACACTGTCAATCTTTGGATCATGTATGCCAGTGTATTAATCTCCCTTGCCCATCTAAGGTAGCTAAGGATTGGCCTAGGGCCTAAAGGATCTCCTGTTCCTTATGTTACAGCACCAACTCTTCCTCAAATATGCACAGTCACCATTCCCATAAAGCACTCCAGGAACAATACTTCCTGATCCTAAGTCCCCCTCTAACACACAAACACAAACACGCACACGCACACACACACACACACACACACACACACACACACACACCTGGGTGACTTGCTTTATATTTACATTTACATGTGTGAGTATGAAAACTATAAAGTATATTCTTCGTTACAAATTTCTCTAAATTAAATTGTTGCTAGTCTTTTATAGGATGGCAAAGGATAAAGAATGCTGATAGATAACCCTATTTATTATTTTTCTAAAAATTTCTATCTTCAGAGAAGGGCATGGACTCCCAAATATTTTTTTGGCCTCTCTTTACATTTCCTTATTCAAATACCAACGATATCTAGCTTCCAAGGCCCACTAAGAGATATTGCTGTTACTCTGTACTGATTCTGACCTTTGCTAAAGTTGGTGGGTTCAGATAACCTCAGCACAAGCCACTTCTGTTCAGCACATAAATGTTTCACAAAACAGAGTTGCACTATTCTCCAGACGTGGCTTTTTTTGGTATGAGAGGGCAGAGCCAGTAATATTTCTGCTTCATGAACCATCTGTTCTACTTCAAAATTTGTCATAATTCAAAGGTGGGCAGGAAGTACAGTAGATGCTAAAAGGAATCCCAACCCCTAGTTTTGGGTCAGCATTTTGAAAAATCTATGATATCTTTGTGACTCCCTACAGTGAAGTAGACAGGTTTCCTAAGTTGTAGCCAGAAATGAAACCATCTAGTAGTTTGTGGGCCATTCTTAGATAATTAAACTGGCTCTGAGACAATAAACATGTATACCACTGAGCTTATATTCAAAGTCTATCCAGCACTGCAAGACAGAAAAGAACCCAAGATAGCAACTGTGATTTCAAATATTCTGGCCTTGGGACTTCTGAAAAAAATCACCTCTCCCTGCCATGAGTTTGTCAATGTAGGCTATATAATTATTGATGTTTACCATACTAGAAATTAAAACATCTTAATATTATGAAAACAATTCAGGGTCAAAGAGGCCTAGAGAAACCTATATGAACTGATGCTAAGTGAATTGAGCAGAACCAGGAGATCATTATACACTGCAACAACAAGATTATATGATGATCAATTCTGATGGATGTGGCTCTCTTCAACATTGAGATGATTCAAACCAGTTCCACTTGTTCAGTGATGAAGAGAGCCATATACACCCAGAGAGAGAATCATGAGAAGAGAGTGTAGATCACAACATAGCATTCTCACTCTATTATTTGCTTGCATTGTTTTCTTTCTCAATTTTTCTTTTCTTCCTTCTTGATCTGATTTTTCTTGTGCAGCAAAGTAACTGTATAAATATGTAAACATATATTGGATTTAACATGTATTTCAACATATGTAACATGTACTGGACTACCTGCCAGCTAGGGGAGGGGAATGAGGGGAAAATCTGAAACAAAAGGTTTTGTCAAGGGTCAATGTTGGAAAAATTACCCATGCATATGCTTTACAAATAAATAAATTGTTAATTTTTTTTAAAAAAGAAAAGAATTCAAGGATCCACTACCCTAGATCAGTGGTGTCAAATACAAATAGAAACTGACCTATATACAAGTATCCCTATGAGTCACATATTGAGTTAGTTTAAAATGTAATATTACCTAAGTTTTATTGCATTTTTGTTTATTTTGTTGAATATTCTTCAATCTTATTTTAAACTGGCTCAGACAGCACTCGAAGGTGTTGTGTGTTTCATGCTTGATAACTGTGCCCTAGACAACACACAGTGCAAATTTTGGCAGGGAATTCAGGATTACCCTCAACCACAATAAGACACATCCATAGGTATGGTAGTGAATTAGTGGTTATTAGTGAAGGGCTAAAGTAGCTAAGTAGCTCAGTAGAAAGACTTACAGGCCTGGAGTCAGGAAGATTCATCTTTCTGAGTTCAAATCTAGCCCCACACATTTCCTAGCTATGACCTTGGGGAGATCACTTAACCCTGTTTGCCTCAGTTCCTCATCTGTTAAAGGAGCCAGAGAAGGAAATGACAGACCACTCCAGTATCCCTGCCAAGAAAACCCCAAATATGACCAAAAGAAAATCCCACATAAGATCACGGAGATAAAAACACAACTGAAAACAATTATACAACAAATAACAATTTCTCAGTCATCATATTTTGACTGCCATCAAGGATCATCTTCTAAGAACTTCCTTAGGCTTCTGTTGTTCAATAATTCAGTTGTGTTTGATTCTTGTGAATCCATGGACATCGCACACCAAGTCATTCTATCTTCCACTATCTCCCAAAATCTGTCTGAGCTTATGTGCATTATTTCCATGACACTCTCTATCTTTCTCATGCTCCACTGTTCCCTTATCCTTTTATCTTCAATCTTCTCCAATATCAGGATGTTTTCCAGTGAGTCTCACCTTCTTATTATGTGGCCAGTTGATTTAAGCTTTAGCATTTGATCTTCCAGTGAATAATCAGAATTAAATACTGACTGATTTGAACTCCATGCTGTGCAAGGAACTCTCAAATCTTCTCCAACACCACAACTCTAAAACATCCTGTGTTTTTGAATGAGCCAACATTCTGTGGCTCTCAGTTATCCTTACAAACCATCTCTCCCAGTCACATATCTCTCCTAGAAAAACGACAGCTGTGACTAACAGACTTTAGCAAGGTGATGTCTCTGCTTTTTAGTATGCCACAATTTTCCTTCCAAGGAGCAATATCTTTTAATTTCATGGCTGCAGTCGCCATCTGCAATAATCTCTGAGCCCTGGAATATAAAATCTGACATTGCTTCCATTTATTTTCCCTCTATTTGTCACTTAGGAAAAGGATATCTATTAATGCTTGGGAATAATGGAAGAAACTGGTAATGGAAAAATGGTTTAAGAGGTAAAAGGCTAGCCAAGTAACAGGGTGGTAACTATGAAGCAAAGGGAGGGAAAAATAAGGATGCTTCTGAGATCAGCTGCTTCCACATCAATCCCTCAGGATCTAAACCTAAGTCTGTCTCATTTGCCAAAATGGGCTATCTAGGAAAAAGAAGGAAAATGACGCACAGGGGTTGGGAATGAATTATTGGTCAAATAATTCAGGAAGGCTTTCACCATTAAAGAACTTGTGCACACCTATACATTATTCTCTCTAAACACATAGATTATAAAGAGATTTTAAAGCACAAATTAACATACAAATAATAAATGTTGAACAGCTGTCACAGCAAACACTGTAGATAATATCTGTCATCTTGTATATGGATCCTGTTCTTTTCTTTGAGGGGGTTATAAAAGAAGAACTGTTCAAAGGAATTATACTTTTCAAAGGAACCTATTTATAAGTTAACTAAACAACTCTGGGGAAGGGGAAGGGAGTAGGGGGAGAACAGTGAATACTGAAGATCATGAAATAAATATATATCCTGCCTAATATTTTAACTATTAATGGGAGAACCGTCATAATTGCTGTTGTTCGATAGTAACTCAATGACCCTGCAGACCATAGCACACCAATATTGTCCATGGGTTTTCTTGGCAAAAGAAATTTCCATTTCTTCTTTTAGTGTATAAAGGCAAACAGAGGTTAAATGACTTGTCAGGACCACAAAACCAGCCTGTGTCTGAGATCACATTTGAACTCGGTTCTCTATATTATATCCACTGAACCACCTGGTTGCAGAAAATGAAAGGATCTTAACAGCAACATTTCACAAAATGAGTTTAATAATAGCACATTACCAATGTTACTGAGAAATGACATTTTATTAGTAACACAGGTTCAAGTCTCTGAACGAAAAGGCATTTGCAATCTGGCTGAAAAGAAAAGTAATGAAACAGTAAGATAACATTAATTACTAAGTCATAGGTTTTACTGAGCAGGCAGATCCTAACATTATTTCAACAAAGCAAGTCAGGGAAAATAAAGCAAGAAATTGGCTCAAGTTCTATACAACAGCATCTTTTTGTATAGGTTGAAGTAATACCCTCAAATCTCAAAAATTTATTCAACTCTAAAGCTATACTATATGAGGAAGTACCCATAATGCAAATGAAAGCACTGAGTATAAGATAATATTATATTCCTCTTGCTTTCCCAACCTGAATTCCAAGTTTGAAAAGTCTCTTCCAACATTTGGCAAAGTCTGGGCTTAATTAATGCAATTTGATCATTAGATGAACATTGATATGGCAATGATGATCATTACTTAAGAGGATCCAATAAACTTGAATCCCAAAAGCCACACTGATTACAACTCTCTAAAGCAGAAATACATTTCTTCTGAGACCTTAAAGTTTTATTCTCATTACTGTCTCCTGTCAAACTTATATAAATATGAGTCCAATAAGAAGTTAAGGACAAATATCAGACAACTGTGTGCTTAGTTTATATATTATTCAAGCAAACATTTGGAACACTACAGCTATTTACATAGTATACAGAATAGAACAATGACCTTATATTCTTATTTTTGTTTTGTTGGGGGGGGGAATTTGGGGGGGAGGGAGTGGTGAATGGTAATGCTTACCTTGGGGCAGTTGGGGCAGTGGATATAAAATATTGGGTTTGGAGTCAGGAAGACGCATCTTCCTAAATTCAAATGTGGCCTCAGACAGACCCTGAGCAAATCACTTTACCCTGTTTGCCTCAATTTCCTTATCTATAAAATGAACTGGAGAAGGAAATGGCATGAAAGTATCTCTGCCATGAAAATCCCATATGACTTCACCAACCAACAACTAAACAACACTTGACTAGATATAATTGGCAGCCATAAAATCAGAACTGAAAGGGCCAAAGAGATCAACTATTCTAGCTCATTCAGTTTAAGGATAGTAGAGTAGTTCTCCCTATCTTGTCCAGTGTAGAAGTGCAGAGGCCACTCATGAGTCAAATCCCTGACCTGAGCTAGTTTATCCCTCCTTAGGTAGCTTGGTTTCCACTTTCTCCATCTTCAGCCACAGGATTCACCTTACAGGTATCAATACACTGACTGATTAACCTATTGCAACTCAGAATTCTAAAGTTCAAGAAATCTACCAACTTCAGCCTCCCCAGGTGCTGGGATTATGGAATGCACTACATACCTTTACCAATGCTTTAACATTTTCTGACTAGGGGATTCCAAATAAGTCATATATCGATTCAATTTCTTTACTACTTACTGTAAGGAATCTTTATGAGGGTGTTCTGGACAAAACAAATTTATCACCTGGCATTCAACTCCCTAGAAAAGATTCTCTCCAAATTTGGTTAAACTAGTCATCTGACAGGACACATACAGTCTTCACTAGGGCCTGTATTCAAATAAGAACTTAAGACTCGACTGCTTATTACAACCCTTGAGACCTCAAAAGTCACCTTCAAACCAGAGAGTAGCATCAGCATATGTCTCAGTCATTACAATAAAAATGCTTAATCAAACTTATTTAAGAAAAACCAATTAAATACAGTTAGATCTATTGTTTTCCTTCTGACTTTACTTTTCTGAGAACTCATCTCAGATTTATTCTCTTGTCTTGATTCAATTCAATATAATTCCACATTTATTTTTGTAATATATTGTAAGACACTCACTCAGGATTCTGACCTTAGCCTATACTTGGCTTCTTTCTGCACTTATCTGCATTTAGCAGGAACCTGTTTCATCTTGGCTGAACTCTTGATATCATTAGCATTAGTATTTCCCCTCCTTTATACCAATGCATCCACATTACAGAATTGTGAGGACCAAAGGAAATGTTTTTAACCATTACTGGTAACCTTGAAGCAACATAAAATGCTAGCTACTATCAACATCCAATTCATAATACCAAAAAAAAAAAAAAAAAGTTTTTTTATCTAGTTAATCAAATGTGTTTTTCAAAAGGGAGGGAAAATTGGGAGAGAATTTTATGAACCTACCAAAATGATCTGTTGTAGTGAAATTGAATGTTTACACAGTTGAGATATACTTCCCACCTCTGCCTCCATCTAAACTGAAATCAAAGATTCAAAAATAAGAAGAGAATTCTGGGAGGATATGGCTTTTAATCAGTTTATAATACATAAAAGTTCCCCATATTACTGACTGCTAACATCCTCTGCATTTAAATTACAGAGCCAAATAATGTGTTTATCATCTCCCCACAAAAAGAGACAAGATCATAGATCTTTTCAGTCTAAAAAATGGGGGAACAGGGGAAGATTGCAGAATTCTCTAGTCAAACTGTTTGCTATTTGACAATTTTATTGACAACGATCACCATCTTTATTTCTAGGTATAAGACAAAAGAGGGGGCTTCAGCCAGACAAATGTTAGCCAATGTAAAAATACTTCATTTTCTAAATATCTTCAGAAAGAAGGTTAATCTGAAACCTTTGCTCCAGGTTTTCATTGTTTGGGGGGTAAATACATTCTAAGTTTTACGTGAAGCAAACTAAAGGATTGTTTTCCATTAATTCCACATAAGGTAAATGCTTCACTTCCACAATGTCACTTTTAAGAACATACAAGGGGCACCACAAACTGTTTGTTATTGCCATTGGATGGGTCTGCTCAAATCTACATTCCTGATTCAGCACCACTTCATCTAATACTCTTAAAAGTTATGAGGGGGAGTGCTTGGCAGTATTGAGGCACTTGATACCATTATTATCCTGTTTTGGCAAGCTTCCCATCTTCCTGGGCTCTAAGTCCTTCTTGTGTGGGCAACCTGTTGCAGTCAAGATTATGAGAACAATGTAGAGACACTGGTCCTGGTAATTTTTCTCACAGTTTGCTAAAAAATCATTGAATTCTCTCATTCTAAGTATTATGAGAATTTGAAATTTCTAAATTTATGCCAATCACTACCTGCTATTGAAAAACACTTTTTAAAGATGAATTAATATCTTTTTACATGTAATGTAAGCTTCTAGAGGGCAGGAGCCATGGGATGGATATATATAAAAATTATTCACCTACAAGTTTTTTTTTAAATACTGCTTCCGGTGACAGGAACCAAAGCACACTTCTCACACAGATGCTTGGGATGAGAAACTTCTGACAGTTAAAGAAACATTGCCAAAATGCAATGTTCAGCCTAGTGATATTATCAGAATAGCTTTGGCTATAGCAAGTCTCGGCTTCCTCTGAATTGTGCAAAAGGGGTATTTCCCAAATTCACTTAAGCAACACTCCAAATTCTAATAACCATATACATTCCTATAGCAGTAAAACTGTGCTCGTTAAAACACAGACTGGAGATTGTTGAAGGCTAGGCCTGACTCAGGCTCCTCTGGTATTTCGTTTAGAATTAACATCAAATGAAATACTCATAGAGCATCCAACAGTTGGAAGTTTACTTAGTCATAGTAGGGGAAGGATCTTTATTAAAGATGCCGCATTGATTCAGCAGGCTTCCCTGTCTCTTTGCTGACCAGGGTGGTTCTCTGGCCAGACTAGTAGCTCCTGGCTTCTTATATGCTGACTTTTGGACTAAATCTATGAGGAAACTATATCTTTAGTCTGAGTCTTGGTCCCCTGAATGAATTAAGACATTTTAATACCTTTTAAAGAAAAACTAAGCTAGTCCACATGGCAGATATTCCAAATACAATTCTCTACCACTTAGCAGAAACTACTATTCCTGAATTATGACAGGTTCAACCAAGCAGAAAAATGGACCTAAATAAATGAAAAGCTTTTTTTCCTTTACAATACTCAAGCTTCTCCATGTGTATCAATGACAATTATTTGTTTAATTGCTAGAAAAGTAAAAGACATACAATACAACTATATACATTAGTCCTGGTAAACAGATCCAAGGGCTAAAACATTAAGCTATACTTAAAAGAAATCAGGATGTGGATGTGGATTCTGCTTAATTAAATCCCACATCACTATATCAAAGTCAAAACCAAAGTGGTAACCTACTTTATTAGTTAATCTCCTCCCAGATTCCTGTTGCTCATTAGCATCAAATGAATCACTGCTGGTAAAATAGAGGAAATTATTACTAAAAACAATAGAACCTCTTTAATTCAGACTTTATTCATCTGATGTTCAGCTGGAATAGGATTTAACCTTTGCTTAATTAGCTACTTCCTATTGCAGGTTTGAAGAAGAGAGTGGAAAAAAGTTTCAAATACTTAAAAGCAATCTTTCCAGTCATTCCCATGTAGTAAGATATGGGGGGAAGCATAACTGATAATAAACAATTGACGCAATCTTATTTATTTATAAAAGTATCTTCCTTAAGGGTTCCAAAAAAGCAAATTCCAACAGTCAAGTATGATATGCTGTTTTGATAGCATTTATTTTTTTCAGTATTCTGTACTTTAAAATCCAAGTATAGTTTCAGATTATTCATTAATTCAGTTGGTCTGTGTCCTCTCCTCCACCCCACCTCAAGTAGTTTGGATTAATCACCATATTCTGTAAATCTACAGGCTAGTGAAAAAAGAAACTTTTAAAATACCCAATCCCCACTAATTTCTCAGGCAACAGACAACAGCTCAAAATAAAATAGTCAAATGAACATAGTTCAACCAGCCTCTAGGTATTGGGTTTTTTGTTTTTGTTTTTTTAATTTTAACTGCCATGTCCCCTAAGGAAAAACTGCTCCTGTGAAGGCCACAGGCATTACTCTCAGCAATCCAAGCCAAAAGGAAACGGGAAGTCCTTGGCCCCCATCTTCAAATGTAAGTTCATCCACTCACACAATTCAGGAGATCTTTGTAATCAACAACACCCAGCTGCCACCTGTGCTAATCTCAGCATCAAATTACAGAGAATTATCAGGCAGAACAAGATTCTTTTTAGAGGTGAAAACGAAGCTTAGAACTAAAAGGACATTTCCATGAGAAATAGAACAAAGAAGAAAAAGGACTCATGTGATTTTTTTTTTTAATCATTATCATTACTTTCCTATTGTTTGGCCATTATGTGAACTTTTTTTGGCTAAGGACTATCCACACGAATAATTCATTAATTTATCAAAGTCATCAACTTGCAAGTTTTGGTCTAGTTTTGAGACACCCACAGAAGTGAGAACTTCCTTACAGAAGTTCTGCAGATATGCAATCACTTTTATTTGGTATAGTATGTCTCCCTGAGTTTTAGGAAGAAAATTATGTAAAAAAGAATCATTTGTCTACTTTGCTGCAAGGATTCTTGGTGTGAGTCGGTTTTGTTGTTATTTGTGTACTTGTACAGGACAGGTAAGGAGACAAGGGCATCAGCATTCAATCTCAAACTCATCCTGAGTAGAGATAAGTGTGGGGGAAAAAAAAGAGAGAGAGAAAAATGAGAAGACAGGAGCTAGAAAAAGAGCAAAAAAAATCAAGAATGTCTGAAGAAAAGAGATTTAAAAAAAGAAAAGGAAAGGAAAGAGAAGGGAGAATGAAAACCCCCCAAGAATAACTTTGGGGTGGGGATGCCCTAGAGACAAGAAAGCCCTATTTTTCAATCACAGACCTATAATTAGTATTAATGGAAACAATGGCATTAATCAAATTACAAAAGCAATATTCAGTTAAGGGATAAAGACAAATTGAGGAAACTTTTGGTATATTTTCCCTGTTTTATTAAGAATCTGAAGAATCATTTTCATTACTTCTTTAGGTCTATAGACATAGAAATAATTTAATTAACTAAAATAAAACTAGAGAAGAGTGAAACAATTACTGATCTAGGCTGAACCCCAGCAACAACACTCACATAGATGACTTTAGCCAAATCACTTTACCTCTTTCTTAATCTATAAAATGAGCACTACATAGAGAGACAATGTCACAGAGAGAGAATGCAACTATAAATCAAGAAACTTGGTATCTAGATCTAGTGTTTCCAATTCTTCCTGGCTATGTGACATGAAGGAAATTACCTAAATTCTAATCCTCAACTGCCTCATCCCTAAATGGGGGGTGCTACTTGCCCTAGCTTTAACTAACAAGGCTAAGCTGAAAATCCAACAAGATAATGGATAACATTATGTTTGAAAGAGCTTTGAAATCTATAAGCATTAAATAAATGTAAGGTACAAAGGTATTGTTACTGGAGTGTAATGGTGTCATGGAGAAAGGGTTGGACTCAGGTCACACATAACTGTGTGATACTGACCAAGTAACTTGATCTTTCTTCATCAAAGGACACGAACAGATAATTTTCAGATGATGAAATTGAAACTATTTCTACTCATATTAAAAAGTGTTCCAAATCACTATGCAAATCAATATAATTCTGAGATACCAAATTGGCTAAGATGACAGAAAAAAATAATGCAGAATGTTGGAGGGGATGCGGGAAAACTGGGACACTGATGCATTGTTGGTGGAGTTGTGAACAAATCCAACCATTCTGGAAAATGATTTGGAACTATGCTCAAAAAGTTATCAAACTGCATACCCTTTGATCCAGCAGTGTTTCTACTGGGCTTATACCCCAAAGAGATACTGAAGAAGGGAAAGGGACCTGTATGTGTCAAAATGTTTGTGGCAGCCCTGTTTGTAGTGGCCAGAAACTGGAAAATGAAAGGATGCCCATCAATTGGAGAATGGCTGGGTAAATTGGGGTACATGAATGTTATGGAATATTATTGTTTTGTAAGAAATGGCCAGCAGGATGAATACAGAGAGGCTTGGAGAAACTTACATGAACTGATGCTGAGTGAAATGAGCAGAACCAGGAGATCATTATATACCTCAACAATGAGGTATGATGTATGAGGATGTATTCTGATGGAAGTGGATTTCTTTGACAAAGAGAAGATCTAACTCAGTTTCAATTGATCAATGATGGACAGAAGCAGCTATGCCCAAAGAAAGAACACTGGGAAATGAATGCAAACTGTTTGCATTTTTGTTTTTCTTCCCGGGTTAGTTTTACCTTCTTGATCAAATTCTTCCTGTGCAACAAGAGAACTGTCTAGTTCTGCACACATATCTCATATCTAGGATATACTGTGACATATTTAACATGTATAGGACTGCTTGCCATCTGGGGGAGGGGGTGAAGGGAGGGAGGAAAAAATCGGAACAGAAATGAGTGCAAGGGATAATGTTGTTAAAAATTACTCAGGCATGGGTTCTGTCAATAAAAAATTATAATTATTAAAATAAATAAATAATCTTTTTTAAAAGATACTTTTTTCAAAGGAGAGAAGACTGTTAGTACCTGTCTCATTGAATTGTTCTAAGGATAAAAACAAGATGCAAAGTACTTTGCAAATATGACAGCAGTCAACAGTGGTGATAATAGTAATATTGTAGTTAAAATATATAATACTGCACTGAAGGACAAGTGACTAATTCATAAATGTCAGAAAATTTCCCAGATCTCAGTGAATTCAAGAATGGAATAAATTTTTAAAAAATGATACTCCCTCCTCCAAAGAAACAAAAACAGAAAAGCAATCTATGGTAACCATGATAACAGGCTTATAATAACCTTTTTAAATAATAACCTTTCATAATAACTTTTCAGCACATATACATATTGGCTTTGTTATTAAATATCAAATGGCACAGACACGCTTTCCAGCCAAGATACACTTTAATAAATATTTCTGAAATCAAGTATCTGCAAGTATGAACATCACTCAAATCAAAGAGAAATATTACAATGTATGTTTACAATCCCATATCAATTAAGTGTATTTGGATCCTTTTTATTTCTTCATCTTCACCAAAATGGAAACCATGTGAATGGAAAATGGTCTTTTGTAGCCAGTCATGTGCTCCAGCTAATGGCAAAGCATAAAGGGAACCAAATTCTTCTCTTTTAATTTTGTTCCACTTCAAGGTGAATGCCAAAAGGCATACCAACTTTTCAGTTTGCCATGACTGCAGATATGACAATGAAGGACATACCTGCAAGAACATGAATATTTATAACTAAATAAGTCCCTTATGCAAATCCAACAACAGTTAGGAAACAGAACATATACCATCAGAAAAGTCTTAAGGATAAAGCCATTGTAAAGAATTTTTTTCTATCCTAAACACTGTAACATCCAGCATGAAGATGGCTTGCTATTTTAGTGGTAGTGTCTTATCTCATGAATGAACCATATTCTCATGAGGGAGGATAAATAACCAGTTATACAGAGATTAGATTATTTTTTCCTCATTCATTCTGTCAAATGGAAATGGAAAATGGAAAAAAAAAATGAGACAGATGTTAATTTTCAGTAAAAGCTCAAAGTTGGGGGGAAAATCAGTTATACCGAATTAAACAAGCATCTGTCATTGTGATTCTAGCTACAAAAATACACCTTAGAAATTTCATAAGATTTTTTTTTTAAGATTTTTGATTATTTTAAAACTTTTTGCACATATAAAATTAAATCATCTTCAATAAGGGGAAAATGGGTGAGTAAATAAGAAAAATCTTTGTAACAAATACATCTGATAAAAATTTGATATCCAAGATATATAAACAACTAACCAAAAATCCAAGAAATGTCATTACCTCATAGAAAGACTCTCTAAACACCAAAGTCATATCAGCACTTTTTGTGGTAGCAAAGAACTGACAACAAAGTCAATGCATCACGAGTGGGGAACAGCTTAACAAATTTTGGCACATGAATGCAAATGAATATTATGATGTAAACAGTGGTAGATGAAATGAATACAGAAAAGCATGAGAAGACATGAAACAATGTTAAATGAAGTAAGCAGCCAGGAAATAACACAATGTCTATAACAATGAAAATGGAAAGAGCAACAACAAAATAACTGAGATTGAATGCTGCAAAATTATAAAAAAAACTTGGTCCCAAAAGAAAAATGAAACATTACAATCTACTGGGGCAAACTGTCATTAAGAGCAAGGTTTGTTTGTTTTTTCCAGCATGTTGAAAGATTTTGACTTATTTTTCCCTTCTTCCTCTTTTTTTTTCTTTTTAAAAAATTCTTTATTATTTATAACAAAGCTCACTGGGAAGGGAAATGGAAAATATAAGAGAAAATCTAAGTGGCAGGAAGACTTAAAAAGACATTAATAAAGTCTGTTTAAAAAAAAATTAATACCCACTCACATTCACAATCAAAAAATCATTCCTAGAAAAGAATCACAAGAAAAGATCTCTGCAATCAACTAATTTGACATTACTTGCCCCAAAACACAGATAATATCAGAGCTGGATTTTAAATCCGTATGGCTTTTCCACTGTATCACACTAACTTTTAATTCTTACTCCAATTCCTCTCAGATATTTGATATTTCACATTTACTCAATATTTTTCCTACATGCCACCTACACACACTGTTTCTCCCACCCCACACAACAACAATGCCCTCTTCCAAACTGAGAAACATTTTCTTGCTGTTGTCACATGGCAGTAAATGTACTTTACCAGGCTAGTTGTGAAATGCTGCTTGGGTGGGTCACAAGAAGGTATAATATAAGACAGGGATAGGTGAGATGCCAATGAAGCAATGCCCTTTTAAATGTTCATAGGATCACAGACAGAGCTGGAAGGAATTTAGAGGTCACCTAGCTCAATCTAATTTTACAGATGAGGAAACTGATTCCCAGAGAAGTTAAGTGTTGCCTAAAGTTATACAGCTGGCAAATGGCACAGCCAAGAATTAAAGTCAAATTCTTTGGCTTCAAATCAAGTGAGGTTTTCTTCCCCCTACTGTACCACAGGCCTTCATAATGGCTTTATTCATTAAAATTATTATTATTATAACCATCACATTTCTATAAAGTTTTAAGATTAACAGTATTTTTCTCCTAACTGACCAATAAATGGATTACTCACAGAGCCTAATAGCATTAAGACTTATATGAGGACTTCTGATTCCAGCCAAGGCCAGGGTTCTTCCCAAAAGTACCACATTACCTCTCAAAGCTATTCAATTAAAGCTCTAGAGGTGTCAGTATATTTACAAAAACAAAATATAATATTCTATTTACAAATACAAATATACAAGAATTGTTTGGTGTTAAAATTATTTCTTCAACCCCAATATTTTTCAAAAAATGTGGACTATATTGCAAATAAACTTCATTACTCAGTCCTTAACTTTCCCATTTAAAAACTGCTTACTCGCCAGATCCCCACCACCTTGGGAACACTAAGTCACCTATGAAAAAAAGGAGGCATCCCATACAGTGGAGACACTTTGCAGTATGTACACCCACCAGACATTTCTATGTCTTTGCTTAGTCATAGAGGTGGAGCCATTTCCATTGAATGAGGAACCACAACTGCTTGATAAAAATCACTCAGATGATTCAGTATAGTATAGTCTAGTCTCTACATACAAGCCATTAATGTTCCAACCCTCTTTCTGAAGGCCAGATTAGATTGGGAAGAATGGCAAAGACAATGCAATTCTATTTACACCGTGCTGCCCTTCTCTCAAAAAACAAAACTAACACCATAAAATTTTGGAGCCAGAAAGGACATTCAAGATGTTATTACTTTACTCAGTTTATCCTTTTCTGGGCTTGAAATTTCATAAGTGTGGAGAACACCTGATGAAAGAAGCTTTCTCTACCAACTCAGGAGATAGCATGGTATAGCTGCTCTTGGCATCAGAAAGTTAGGAAGCACTGGGTTTAAGATTCTAACTTTGATATAAGCATTCTGTGGGAGGGAAAGAAGAGAATGTGGTTGTGTGTATTTGTGTGTATAAATCAGTTTAAAAGGTAATTTTAGGGAGGAGAGGACACTGTAAATGGGGAATCAAGAAATCTTAGTTAAGAAAGTTGTTGGTTCAGTCTTTGTAGTCATGTCAGATTCTTCATGACCCCAGCTGAAGTTTTCTTGGTGGAGATCCTGAAGTATTTGTCATTTCCTTCTCCAGCTCATCTTACAGACGAGCAAACAGGTTAAAATGACGTGCCCAGAATCACACAGTTAGTAAATGTCTGAGACCAGAGTTGAAGTGAAGAAGACTCATATTCCTGACTTTAGGCCAGGGGTCTATTCAACGTGACTCTTGCTGCCTTCAGTAAATGGCACCACTCAAATTTATTAAGCACCACTGGAGCTGAGCCATGAAGGAAGAAAAGGACCTAAAAGTTTGAAGTGAAGACAGGAGTATATTCTAGAGGCTAGTGGGGGTAGGGTGGGAGGGGAAGACCTGAGAAACACTATAAAGATTCTGGATGGAATGCTGAGCTCAGGAAGCAGCTAGCAAGCTAGTTTAACGGGAACATATGGTGTTTACAGAGCAGTATTGTGAAATGAGTCTCAAAAAGTTTGTAAGAACCAGATGGTAAAGGGTTTTTAACGCCAGGTTTTGTCATAGAGGATCTGATGGAGATTTTTAATAAGGTGAATGAAAATGGTCAAATCTGTGTTTTAGGAAAATTACTTTGGCAGCTGTCTAAGGGGATGGATGAATTGAAGAGAAGGGATTGATCCAAGGAGGCTACTTCAGAACTTACTTCCAAGTAAAAAGGAATGAGAAATCAAATTAGGGTTATAGCCAGATAAATGGAGAAAAGGGGTCAAATTCTGGAGTCTAAGGGATGAGTAACAATTACATAGTCATTTAGATATGTTTTGTATTCCTATAAATTTGGGCATAGTAGTAAACTCACAAAAATATATTTGGGGAGAAAAATAGGAAGATTATGCAAAGTGAAAGTAAGCAATAGGGGGAAAAAACATCCTTCCTAGCTCTGATTACTGATATTGTAATGATGTGACAATGTTTTGGTTTTTTTTAAAGCCAAAAAAAGACAAAGTTACCTTTTGTCTTTCCACTAGCAAATTATGGCTTTCCTGTTGGGTTATTATCACAAACTAGTTCCTGATGAAAGGGAATATTCTTAATTTTCAAGCATAACTGAGTTAGAGAAGATTATTAGACTCTAGTTATAGAGAATGACTAATATAAATATTATCTTTACCCACCTAATTTTTCTCCATCATCTAAAATTAATTACACTGGTTTTTAGATTATTGATTGGTAGATTATGCTATTGGTACAAAGGAATATTCTCTATTAATTAAGTTAAGGGGAAGATGTATTTCCCAATCAAATTAATGAGTTTTCTGAGTAAGTTGAGGCATTTCCCCCTTCTATCCCTAATTCAATTTCCTCTGTAATTTGTTAAGATTAAGCAAAAGGCAGTGTTTTATTATCAACTTCAAATACTTGCACCAATTAATGGCCCAATAACTCTGTACTTTTCAGACTATAAATACAATAACCTGTTGCCATAGACAAGCTCTTTCTGAGCTGAACTGGGCAAAAAGGGGACATTTTATAATCTCTCATGTTGGATTGAGAAGACAAAAAGATAAATGAGGTGGTTCAGAGTGAAAAAACAAATGACTTGTAGTAGAGTTGAGTCAGTGGGATAGAGTAACTAGGTTATAGTTGGAATATTCTGGGAAAAGGTAATATATTAACAGGCTAATTAAACTACATCAAGGTGAGCAGGTGTTTTCCACTGTGATACCTAGAGGCAAGATGGTTTTCTATGGGAAAGAATTTCTCATAGTCAGGATAGCACTTAACCTAGTCTACCCACAGTCCTCTACAGCAATGCTGTAGTGAGATAGTTAAAATATCATTTATTTGAACTAAAGCAATACATACAAGTTATAAGGAGTTTAAATGATATAAAGAAAAACTAACTATCCAAAAGAGAACTGGGCTGCCTCCAGTAGTAATGAGTTCCCTCTCCCTAGAAGACCTAGTTAAAGATGTTTTGAGGCCTTTATCCAGGGTCCCCCACCCTAGAGGGAGCTAAGAAGCAAGCATAGTGAATAAAAAGTGTGCAGTCAAGAAGATGAGCTCAACTTCAGCTTTGAATACTAGTGTAAGCCTGGGCAAGTCACTTAACCTGTTTGCCTCAGTTTCTTCAACTGTAAACTGGTGAAAATAATAGCAACTACCTTGCAGGACTGATGTAAAGATCCCATTGATCAATGGGATATTTATAAAGCCATTTAGCAAAATGCCTGACACATAGTAGATGCTTAATATTCATTTTTTCTTGACCTACCCCTCGGAATTTAGATCTGCTTCCTCAAGGGCCAGTGTGTCACCATGTCTTTAATGCATTTTCCAATCCCCTTAGTGATTAAATACATTTTTTCTTAGGGATATTGTAGCCTGGATATAGAACTGGATTTGGAATTAAGAAGACCTGAGTTTAAATTCTCTCTCTGTTTACTAGCTATGAAGCTATGATTAAGTTTCTTAAACTCTCTAAGCCAATTTTCTCATATGTACAATAAGAATAAGAATAAATTTCATTTTCCTTGTCTCCTCATTTTACCAGGCTATTGGAGCTAAATAACCTATGTAAAGAGATTTTTTGTGTGCATTTGCTTGATTCCCACCACCTTCCTCATTACAAAGTATGAGTCCCCAGAAGTCAGAGGCTGCTTATTTTGCCTTTGTATTCCTAAGACCAAACTTCACGGAGCATATATTTAAGCTTAATAAAGGTTTATTGTTGCCAAGCTGGAGAGCATCTAAAGGAGGGTAACAAGATCTCTAAGTTCATGCCAGCTAAAAATTGCCTGAAGGAACTGGAAATAGTTTAACTTGGAGAAGATTCATAGAGAGAAGATATGTCTTCAGGTATTTGGTTTGTAGTACACCTGTCCACAGGTCATTCTCCCTCCTTTCTCAAGGAATCCAAAATCTGGTTCGCCATCTTCCTCTCCTCCCCAGTTCCTGCTCCTATACTAAAAAGCTTTAACATTTACATTACTTCCTATGAGAAGAATCTCCAACTTCTCCATCCTTCATTTCAGTTCCCTCTCTTTCTAATCTTGATTATCATTGGCTATTTCAACTCTATGATGACTTCTATTCTATAACCTCCTTCCCCCTTATCTTATTCTTGTCATCTGTTGCCAACCTCAATCTTAGTTTACTCCCACCATATGCCTTTTTGCTCCTACACATACTGTTGAACTTTAGAGGAAGTAACACAATTTTGCTAACTGGGTATATTATAAATGCATGTAATCCAACTTCAAAATTGAGCTCACACTATAATAAAACAATCCCTTTAGTTTTGCGAAACTGATTCTCAATCTGAAGCTATTTCATATCTCCTCCCTTCTTAAGGATTCCACCTCCATCCACTCAGCTGAGGACCTTGTCTTTTGGAAAAAGTGAGGCCATTTGAGCCAAACTTATCTTCTCCCAATCTCTTTATCTCAAAACTCCTTCACATAATATCCAACTCTCTCCATCTTCCCAAGAATCTGACAAAATAGTGGACCTGCTCTTTTGCTCACCTCTCTTCCTGTATTTTGATTTTCTACTTCTACTTCAAACATCCCCAAGACTCCCAAATTTTTTCTTTTTCTTTTTTTGGTTGCAATCAGGACCCAGGATCACACTTACTTAATAGTAAGTTAAGTGTCTGAGGCTAGATCTGAACTCAGGTCCTCCTCACTCCAAAGCTGGTGCTCTATCCACCATACCATCAAGATGTCCCTAGTCTCCCCAATTCTTAATAAATGAATTTCCCTGGAACCACCATTTCTCAAGCTAATATCCCATATCTCTCCTCCCTTTTCCAAACTTCTTGAGAAAGTCACCTATACTTACCACCACCTCCTCTCTTCTCATTCATTCAAATCAGTTTCTGGTTTCTAATGCCATTGTCAACTGAAGCTGCTTTCTTCAAAACAACTAATAATCTCTTAATTGAAATTCTGTAATGGTCTTTTCTCAGTCCTCCACTTTCTCAACATGTCTACTGCATTTGACACCACTGATCACCCCCTTCACCTAGATATTCTATCCTCTATAATTTCTCTGACACCCTTCTCTCTTTTTTTTTCAGTTTCCTTTAATAGTTCATCATCCATATCATGTCTCTTCATGGTGGATATTCCACAAGGTTCTGTCCTATGACCCTTTCTTTTTCCATTCCTGGAACTCTCTCCTGGATGTTTTAACACCAGGGATCTCATGGGTTCAATTAGCATGTCTAGCCATATTTACATATCCAACTACAGTTTCTCCCCTGAACTTCAACAACTGCCTATGGAATGAATATTTATAAAGATTCCAGAGGAAAACATCCAGAAGTTTGAATGGATCCTTTTTGAAGGATTTAGTGAAGGACAGGGACAAAAATAGAAGAGAATGGAAAAGATGTGGATGAACTCAAGCAGGTTGAAATAGAATAAAGGAGAGAGTGGCCCTCCTGGATGAGATCAAGGATTTATCAAAGTATTCGATCCCTTCCCATTCAAATACTTTGGAATTCTCTGAGGAAAATCAAGCTTGGACATTCCAGTGATTTTTTTCCAAGGTCACCCTACTAACAGTGGTAGAGCTGGGGCTGGCACCTGGCTTGGATTCCTGCAGCCTGGTCTTTTTTCCATTATAGCAAGGCCACTATGTAGAAGAAGAATAGACATTAACTTCTTAGTCATTAACCTCTTCCCTCATTCCCTTTTTAAAATTAAATTTTATTTTCAAATATGAACTATGTAACATATACATACACACACACACACACACACACACACACATCATATTTATCATGTTCAAAAATGTATCCCATTCTTCATATTAGTCTTTTATCTGTTGGTCAGGAGGTGAGGCTCTCTCTACTTTTCTTTCTTCTAGATAAACTCTGCCTAAATTTTCATGTCTTCCAGAAGCAGCTACACCCAAAGAAAGAACACTGGGAAATGAATAGAAACTGCTTGCATTTTTGTTTTTCTTCCCAGGTTATTTATACCTTCTGAATCCAATTCTCCCTGTGCAACAAGAAAACTGTTTGGTTCTGCATACATATATTGTATCTAGGATATATTGTAACCTATTTAACATGTAAAGGACTGCTTGCCATCTGGGGGAGGGGGTGGAGAGAGGGAGGGGAAAAATCGGAACAGAAGTGAGTGCAAGGGATAATACTATAAAAAATTACCCTGGCATGGATTCTGTCAATAAAAAGTTATGTAAAAATAAATAAATAAATAAATGAATTTTCATGTCTTCAACAGTCTTCTTATCTGTTCAAGTTGTAATCTACCTATGTTTTTCTAGGGGGTATCTATATGCATATTATCTCCCCTACTTAGGAGGGACCAATGATCAGTAATAAAGAGATCTAGGGGCAGTTAGGTAGTACAGTACATACAGCACCAGCCCTGAAGTCAGGGGGAGCTGAGTTCATTTCTGGCCTCAGACACTTAATACTTCCTAGCTGTGTGACCCTGGGCAAGTCACTTAGCCCCAATTGCCTTTGTAAAACAAATAAATAAAGGGATCTATGGAGAAGCTCTCTAATTAGTGGCATCTGCTGAGTTAGCACATTTTAGTTACTGAAACAAAAGCCTCCTGTCAGAAATCATAAATCCCCAAACTAGAGTAGGCTAATATAATAATTAGGCAATTAAGTAACTCTTCTACCTAAAAATAGCTCCATAAAACAGAAGGGAAGAACTGACAGCAGTATTTTCATTAGATTGTAAGCTCCTTGAGAGTAGGAAGTCTTTTGCCCCTTTTTGTACCCTCAGACCTTACTTAACACAATGCCTGGCACCCAAGTAGGCACTTAATGTTTACTGATTGATGAATGAGTTGATTGCCCCTACTGCACAGTTCATATCATGAATACAACCAGGATATTCACATTCAATGAAAAACTTTGGATATAAACTCATGAGAATTTCCCCAAAACTAGTCACCAAGTATTTCAGTAAACTTCTATGGGAGAGGGAGAGAGGGAGAGGAGGAGAGAGGAAGAGGAGTTAGTATAACAATGCTACTATGAGGAGGCAGCATGGTATAAGGGGCAGAAAAGCAGCCCTGGGGGGTAAGTACTGCCTGACACATAGTGTCCCCAGATCTGGAATAAGTCTCTAGCTTTCAGAGCCCCAAATAGTTGATAAGTCTATAAACTGTAAATTAATTCAGAGCTTCCTAAACTTTTTCTCCACTTGCAAATCCTTTTTGCCTGAGAAAATTTTGTGGTGTTTCTGGCATGTAAGTGTACAAAATAGATACACAAACCGAACATTTACTGATAATAAATCATAATTTTGGGACTTTCCAATTCAGTTGACAGCCCCATTTGGAGTTGTGAACAACAGTTTAAGAAGCTGGGAACCTATATCTATAGAGAAGTTTAAGAACTAGACAAAAATCAACCAATAAAAAATCCTTTCACTTTCATATAGTATATTTCATATACATTATTTCATCTGAACCTAAGAACAGTTGTTCAGTTGTGTTAAACTCTTTGTAACCCTGTTTAGAGTTTGCCTTGTTTACCATTTTCTTCTCCATCTCATTTTTTCAAAAGAAACTGAGGCCAAAAAGATACTGAAAAATATGGGGAAAAGATATCATTTTCTAAAAATTCATTGAAAACAAAAAGAGGAATGGAAGCAGATACAAATAGAAGTGATGACTACCTTGTTCAACTTAATTTAATAATTACTAACATTTACATAGTACTTTCTACGTGTTGGAACACTAGTTTAAGTACTTTACAATTATTATTTACAATTACATATGTTATTACAATTATTTGATTTTCAATCCTGGGAAATAAGTGCTAACATTTTTTTTTTCTTTTGTAGAACAGGAAGCTGAGCAACTTGTGCAGACTCCTAGCTAGTGATTATTTGAGGCAAGATTTGAATTTGGGCCTTCCTAATTCCAGCATCCACTTTCTATATACTTAGCTACCTAATAATTTAAAACAAACAAAAAACTTAAACAAAATAATCTGTGCATAAATTTTCATTTTCTTATACAATCCTTTTCTTTTGTTCTTTATATATTTGAATGGGGCAGGCACAGCTAAGTGGCAGTGGATAGAGCACCAACCCTGAAGTCAGGAAGACCCAAGTTCAAATCGGAACTCAGACACTTAACACTTCCTAGCTGTGTGACCTTGGGCAAATCACTTAACCCCAATTGCCTCAGCAACAACAACAAAAAGAATATTTATATTCGAATGGGGCAGGCTAGGTTGCACAGTAGACAAAAGTGTTGCTTCTGGAGTGAAGAAAGCTTATCTTCCTAAATTCAAAACTGGACTCTGATATTTCCTAATATATGACTCTGGATAAGTCACTTAACTCAGTTTGCCTCAGTTTCCTCACCTGTAAAATGAGCTAGAGAAGGAAATGGCTACTCCAGAATCTCAGTAGAGAAAACTCCAAATGGCGTCAAAGAATCACACATGACTGAGAAATAATCACACAAAAAATTGAATCTTTCCCTATGTGTCTAGGCAGTAAAAATAACAGTGCTTCAATGTTAGCTCATGACCATCCTGACGCAACATACAAGTCTGAAGTCTAAATAGAGAGTCTTCTGGAAGTTTTTCGTTTAAAGAAATTATTGCAAAGCTGTCATGTTTAGTATAACATGCCTGAGCTTGGGTATGTCCACCTTTGCCAAATTTTTCTGGGAACATTGGTCAGGATGCATGAAACTATGTAACACACCCAGTTACTAACGACACCTTTGATAACAAAGCTGCCTCTCTATTATGACCTGTGATCTATGTTCTCAAACATCCAGTAAAGGAACATCTGGGCTATGGCCTCTGGCTGTTAAAGACAATTGAGAAAAATAATAAACTGTCTGGCCTGAACACTTATTTATTGCCTCTCAAGTGGTAGATTAGTAGGATATTCCATGACCAAAGTAAGTCTTTAATGAGAAAATCGTTGCTATAAAATGTCAAAAAAAAAAAAAAAAAAATCATGAACCATTGTAACTTTTTTTTAAATGCAAAGAATAGAAGTTAGAAGAAAAAAAACAGACAAGCAAGAAAGTTTTGAAAAAAATGTAAAGAATTTATTATATATTCTAAAAAACAAGTGACATGAAATGGAAATTCATGGTTTCATATAAAATCCTTTTACGTTTTACTTGTATATGGAAATGCTTTTTAAAAAAATTAAGTTCGGAATCAAAATTGTTTCTTCAAAAACAATACTAGTCATAAAGTATACTCAGTTTTGCAGCCACAGATCCTAGGAGACTAACAAATTGTTCTAAATATAAGAGTTTAGTTGGACAAACTCACTGAAAGTTGGTATTCTTCTCCAGGCCCAAAAAAATTCTAAAAATTCAAAATGAGTAGTCACAAGGTTTATTAGAAAGAAAAAAATAAGGTGAAAAAAAGAAAAGGAAGTCCATTCCAGGGAGTTTCTCTGGTTTCAAATCCAATTAGACTCTCCTAACTCTCAAGATTCAGCACAGAACTATACCTGATAGAGAAGGCAAGAAGCATAATGAAGTTCCTAATACATGTCAAACATTGTGCTAAATAAATGCTTTACAAACCCTTCTTTTGATCTCTTAACAGCTAGTGAGCTCAGTGAAGGTAAGGACTTACTTTAGCCTCTTTTTGTATCCCCAGCACTTAGCACATTGTCTGGCAAGTAACAGGTACTCAAACATTTATTGGATGAATGAGCTCATAAAGATTCTGGGAGGCAGAACTATTATTATCCTCATTTTAAAGATGAGGAAACTAGGCAGAGGTTAAATGACTTGTTGGGGTAATCCAACTAGTAAATGTCTGAGGTTAAGGGAGAACTAAGGTCTATTTCCCTGATGCCAGGTCCAGTGCTGTATCAACTGGGTCACCAAGCTACTTCTGGAAACTTCATAAATATTCTATTAAAAAAGGGGGGCAGGGGGTTTGCCAGTAACCAAGATTTGTAAGGTACCCCTTTGATACTTGTTTTCTTCACATGTGCTCAATGACATTTGTGCTTTAAGTATAAACCTATTCCCTAGATACTGCTGTACATCCTTGCTCTACCTGTTTAGTAAATACTTTTTTTATAAATGAGTTGAATCTGGCAGTATGATGATTAGTGGAGAATAAATCAGTGGGGACTTGTGAAGAACACTACTAGAAATCCAGAATGTCTAGATACTAATGGAACCTTAAGATAGGAGGAGACAACTCTAGAGATTGGCCCAAGCTAGTCTATTATACAGATTCATGCACACACACCAGTCCTAAAAAGGTCTACAATTATTATAGGTTTAAAAACCAATGAAGCCTTGTCCTGGGAGTTGTATGACTCACAAACAGGTTGGTCTGAACAGGATGATACTACCTCCTCCTCAACAACAGAAACTTAAGTATAGCACACTTATAGTAATGGCATAGGTAGGTGGTACAGTAGATAAGACACTGGACTTGGAGTGCAAAATCCAACTCAGACACTGACTAGCTATATAACCATGGCAAGTCATTTACCCTGTTTGCCTCAGTTTCTTCATCTATAAAAATCATCTGGAGAAGAAAATGGCAAACCATCCCGGTATCTCTGCCAAGACAACCGCAAATGGGGCTAAGAAGAGTCAGACACAGCTCAAACTAGTCCGGCTGCCCCACCCCATAGACATTTGATTACACCAGTGTTTCTGAGGACCATTTGTGATGACTGCTTATTTCAAAAATAATTCACATTTAGATAACACTTTAAGTTACAATGTACTTCAAAACAAACTGTAAAGTTTCCAGAGTCAGTTGTCTTTTTTTTAATCCCTATTTGATAGATAAGGATAGAAGTAATATAAAGGCTACTAATTGATAATGCTAAAATGGGAATCCAAGCTTTGTGATTTCCAATCTCAACAAAACTGTCATATTACTGCCTTTGAGCCATTCAATCTGCCTCAAAACCTAACCAAGTCACTTTTGTCAGTGGCAACTTTTTAAAAAGTAGGTCTTTCCAACTCTGAGATATCACTACACCTGTCAGACTGGCTAGAATGACAGGGAAAGAAAATGCGGAATGTTGGAGGGGATGTGGGAAAACAGGGACACTGATACATTGGTGGTGGAATTGTGAACACATCCAGCCATTCTGGAGAGCAATTTGGAACTATGCTCAAAAAGTTATCAAACTGTGCATACCCTTTGATCCAGCAGTGTTACTACTGGGCTTATATCCCAAAGAGATACTAAAGAAGGAAAAGGGACCTGTATGTGCAAGAATGTTTGTGGCAGCCCTGTTTGTAGTGGCCAGAAACTGGAAATTGAGTGGATGCCCATCAGTTGGAGAATGGCTGAATAAATTGTGGTATATGAATATTATGGAATATTATTGTTCGGTAAGAAATGACCAGCAGGATGATTTTAGAAAGGCCTGGAGAGACTTACACGAACTGATGCTGAGTGAAATGAGCAGGACTAGGAGATCATTATATACTTCAACAATACTATATGATGATCAATTCTGATGGACGTCGCCCTCTTCAGCAATGAGATGAATCAAATCAGTTCCAATGGAGCAGTAATGAACCGAACCACTACACCCAGCGAAAGAACTCTGGGAGAAGAACCATTACATTGAATTCCCAATCCCTATATTTTTGCCAGCCTGCATTTTTTATTTCCTTCACAGGCTAATTTTACACTATGTAAGAGTCCGATTCTTTTTGTACAGCAAAATAACTGTTTGGCCATGTATACTTATTTTGTATTTAATTTATACTTTAATATATTTAACATATATTGGTCATCCTGCTACCTAGGGGAGGAGATGGGGGAAGGAGGGGAAAAATTAGAACAAAAGGCTTGGCAATTGTCAATGCTGTAAAAGTACCCATGCATATAACTTGTAAATAAAAAGCTATTTAAAAATTAAAAAAAAAATTTTAAAATGGAAAAAAAAAAAAAGGTATGTCTTTCTATCTCCCAAATACAAGGCTCAATTTGGGTGCCAAGAAACCTTAGAAAGGCCCACTAGGTCCAAAGCAGGCCTTATAGAAACAAGATGAAAAAAAGAACTGTGCTCAAAAGCTTAACTGCAAGACAGAGACAAAGATTCTATTACCTATACTGTGGGCTCAAAGACAGTTGCCTACCACTGGTGAGGAAATATTTCAAACTTCAGGGTTTCCCGTTTCTCCTTAAATGATGAGTGGAAATATCTATATAGTCCATATTTTAATACTCAAGAGTAGTAGCAATTGTGCTAATTATAAAACAAAGCAACAAAATATAAATGGATATCTGAACATAACAACTGTTATATAAATAGTTTGGAGAAACAGAGAAAACCACAAACTGCCAAAAAAGTTGAAAATTCTGTTCACCCTCCTATCCTACAATCCCAGTTTTTGCTGTCATTTTATTACCTCTTCCTTATTCAACCAACATAAACATATTGCTGGAGAAACAGTATTTACAAAGTTGTTCCAACCCTGCAAATTAATATTCCCTCACATAACCATTTGCTTATAACTCCTGCATTGAGGCAATGATATTCTCTTCATCTTTTTTTTTTTAATTGTTTACATAATGTCTGACTTATACAATGAACTCTATCTAGTATGAGGTAAAGTATCAAAAAAAAAAAAAAAAAAGTCTGGGAAAGAGGGGAAAAGGAATCCCAGGAAAACCCCAATAAAAGGCCATTTCAGTATAAAATAAGATAGGAAGGGAATGCTGGAGGCCCTTGCTCTACAGTCACTAATGCTGCTGTCTTAACTATGCCCTTGTGAGCCATCTCTACCAACATATTCAGAATGATATAAGGCCAGCTATAACATTTTGTACTAGGATTCTTCAAGGTAATAAGTCTAATTTTAGCATCGTGCTTAGCAGTTTTCTGGTTCACTAATGTGTTTATAATACATTGGAGTTCTACAAGATTCACAAGTCCAGGAGATTCACAAGTTCAGTGGAGAAGATTCACAAGTCACAGCTCCCACAATCCCACTCTCGGAGGAGGAGTCAACCTTTGAATTCATACCTCTAAAAGAGCATATAAAAGGACAAGCACTAGAGACTTCAGGGAGATTCAGAGCCAAGATTCAGAGGGAGCTGGAGGCTGAGGATGAAGCTGGAAAGGAAAAAGGACTAGTGGCAAGAGCTCTCGGGACCAAGGAAAGCTAAGGGGGCTATTTTGGAAGAGACAATAAAGGATTTGAACTTTTAACAAGCTGGCGGCATTTGAGGTGATTATTGCTTTGAACTGAACCTAAGGCTGCCTCCAGAAGCCCCTGAGAAATCTGCTCCCAGAGAACGATTATATTTTAGAGAAGAGAACATTACAATTTTGAACATAAGGGAAGACCCCAATTCTTGGAAGCATATCTCACCCCAGTATATTCCTTATTTCCAATTGCTAGTGACACAACAAACACATACACATAAAAACACACTTGCACATACAGAAATTTATCTTAATGGGATTCCCCAGATTTGCATATTATAATTTAAGCAATAAGCCATTTCCAATCCACTTTCGATATTAGTAAAGAGTTGAAACAAATTCTTTCACCTTGTTGTACATATCATAAGGGTTTTTGTAATATACTGAGGTTCAATACAATAATACAAAGTCATCTGTAAACAGGAGATATCTTTTGATAACCTTTGATGGTTAGATAACTAACATGAAGGAGGAATCTTTCTTTTTTCTAGCTATCTTTCATGACAATGACAAACATGCTAGGAGAATATATGACTCCCAGTTTGGCACTTCATTTTGTATTGATACTCAGTAGATCACTGAACAAAGTTGTTAGCAAAGTTGCATTTGTCAGTCTTTTATAAGTTGGCTAAAGATGGTTTTAAAGATTCTTTAATTTGACCAACCTTACATTTTTAGATCATTCTCATAAAGATTTTATAAAGATTAATGAGGCATGTTCAATAGTAACTGATATTTTTTGTTGTTGTTTATTTGGGTTCTGTTTTTTTTTGTTGTTGTTTTTTTTTTTGGGGGGGGGGAAACATTTGTGAATGTTTCTATTCTTATGAATCCTTCCTCTTTGAAAAATCTTGAAAACTGATCTCAGAGTGCCTCTAGCACTTATTTCTTCAGGATGTATTTGATCAGGTTAAATGGAAACCCATTTGACCTGATCAAATACATCCTGAAAAAAGTTAGGCTAACTCCAACTATCTTAAGTACCATTGCTCCTTCCTCACATGCTACATTGGGGAGGTTAAATGTACTGATGCACTACCATTATTACCAATTAATACTGATCATTAAAAGACTGCAAGCAGATCTTTCGTATTTATCATTCTGTTTGATATCCCCTTCTTGCATCTGCAAAAAATGTCCTTAAGAGGATCTGACTTAGCTGGATCTTCTCCCAAGCTCTTTTTAGGTAGGTATAGGTTCTCTTCAATAATTTGTGGTCTATTAACTTCCTTCAAATTTGTATAAGAGCTTAATTATTATCTGAAGTAAACCTGAGAGTCTAATATGGCCCTTGGGTTTCCTTATGACTAGGTTTCAAGTTGGTTAAGATTTTTTAAACATCTACTGTATATAAAATGCTTTGCTTAAGAATTAGGGAAGGGAATGGAGGAAAACCGGGACATTAATATATTGTTGGTGGATTTGTGAATTAATTGAACTATTCTGAAGAGCAAGATGGAGCTATACCCAAATGGCTATCAAACTACGTATAATCTTTGACCCAGGAGTGTTTCTACTGGGCTTGTATGCCAAAAAGATCATAAAAAAGGGAAAGGACTCACACGTACCAAATTGTTGGTAGCAGTCCTTTTCACAGTGGCAAGAAATTGGAAACTGAGTGGATGCCCATCAGTTGGAGAATGGATGAATAAGTTACGGTATATGAATGCTATGGAATATATTGTTCTATAAGAAAATATCATCAGAGAATGACAGGGAAAGATAATGCGGAAAGTTGGAGGGGATATGGGAAAACTGGGACACTGACGCATTGTTGGTGGGACTGTGAAGGGATTCAGCCATTCTGGAGAGCAATTTGGAACTATGCTCAAAAAGTTATCAAAGTGTGCATACTCTTTGCAGTGTTACTATTAGGCTTATAACCCAAAGAGATTTTAAGAAGGGAAAAGGACCTGTATGTGGAAGAATGTTTGTGGCAGCCCTCTTTGTAGTGGCCAGAAACTGGAAACTGAGTGGATGCCCATCAATTAGAGAATGGCTAAATAAATTGTGGTATATGAATATTATGGAATATTATTGTTCAGTAAGAAATGACCAGCAGGATGATTTCAGAAAGGCCTGGAGAGACTTACATGAACTGATGCTGGGTGAAATGAGCAGGACCAGGAGATCATTATATACTTCCATAACAATACTATATGATGATCAACTCTGATGGATATGACTCTCTTCAACAATGAGATGGACCAAATCAGTTCCAATAGAGCAGTAATGAACGGAACCAGCTACACCCAGCGAAAGAACTCTGGGAGATGACTATGAACCACTACATAGAATTCCCAATCCCTCTATTTTTATTCGGCTGCACTTTTGATTTCCTTTACAGGCTAATTGTACACTATTTCAAAGTCAGATTCTTTTTGTGCAGCAAAATAACTGTTTGGACATGTATACATATATTGTATTGTAATTAACTTATACTTCAACATATTTAACATGTATTGGTCAACCTGCCATCTGGGGGGAAGAGGTAGGGGGAAAGAGAGGAAAAGTTGGAACAAGGGGTCTTGCAATTGTCAATGCTGAAAAATTACCCAGGCATATATCTTGTAAATAAAAAGCTATAATAAAAAAAAAAAGAAAGAAAGAAAGAAACTTGCAGGATGATTTCAGAAAGGCCTGGAGAGACTTGCATGAACTGATGCTAAGTGAAATTAATAGAACCAAGAGATCATTGTGCACAGCAACAAGATTATGTGATGGTCAACTCTGACAGACATGACTCTTTTCAACAGTGAGGCGATTTAGGTCAGTTCCAATGGTCTTAGGATGGAGAGAGCCAGCTACACCCAGAGAGAGGACTGTGGAGACTGAGTGTGGATCATAACATAGTATTTTCACTTTTTTGGTTGTTGTCTGCTTGCATTTTGTTTTCTTTCTCATTTTTTTTTTCTTTTTTGATTTGATTTTTCTTGTGCATAATGATAATTGTGGAAATACATACAGATGAACTGCACATATTTAACATATATTGGATTACTTGCTCTTTAGGGGAAGAGGTAGGGGGAAGGGAAGGAGAAAAATTTGGAACAAAAGATTTTGCAAGGGTGAATATAGAACAGTATCTATGCATGTTTTGAAAATAAACAACTTTAAAAAAAAGGAATTAGGGAAGGGAGAGGTTTAGAAAACTGTTTATTTTGTGTTCTGGCCAAGCAAAGATTAAGAATAAATGTTGACAGCTGCAACAATTTCAGGACATAGGGGGCTCTTCTAGTGTCCCCAGTATGATTACCAGTTTTAATAGCTGCTGGATAAATGCCCTTAATTTTGTCAATTTACTAACTTTTAAGAATTTTAATTAGTCAGGCAAGATCTGGGAAGATCTTTTTTGCTCCTCTTCAAGCTCTCTTACTTTGTCATTTAATTTTAGCTTTTATTTCTAACTAATCTGTTAATCTGACAACTCATCCTCTTATTTACAACTACTGGCTTTCGTCTTCGGCAGAGACAATTTCATTTTTTATGTCAATGACTACTAATTACACCAACTTCCAATTCTCTTCTGGCAGACCCTTTCCAAAACTATTCCTTGTTAGTCTCCACCTTCATTTTGTATATGTATACCTAGCTTGGAAGATGTTGTGAAGTTCTCTGTTTTTACCACTTACTTGCCCCATATAAAATTATTTTATTTTTCAACTAATAAGAGTTTATTTTCTGTCCCTTCTGTCCCTGTCTCCCCCATCAAAAAGAAAAACAAATATGCCTAATGAAGCAAAACAAATTCCTATATTGTTCATGTCCAAAAAAAAGTTTCATTCTTCATCTTGATGTATCATGTCTCTAATAGGAGATCGATATCATGGATTATCATCAGTCTTCATGAATCACATTTGACCATTACACTGTTCAGAGTCTTTCAAAGTTGTTGGTTGGCCTTTACAAAGTTATCATTATATAAATTGTTCTAGTTCTGACTGCTTCCCTCTCTATCAGTTCATAAATATCTACCCAGATTTCTCTAAACCCATCTCTTTATCATTTCTGATTGCACAATATTCTATTACATTACTATAACCTAATTTGTTTAGCTATTCCAAATTGATGGGTATCCCTTTAGTTTCTATTTCTTTGTCAGTACAAAAAAAGCTATTATAAATATTTTGGTACATCTTAGTTCTTTTTTCTTTGATCTTTTGGTGAATACAATTCTGAGGATATAGGGTCAAAAGATACTGTGGATTAGTTACTTTTGAGGCACAATTCCAAATTGCTTTCCAAAACAGTTGGACTAATTGACAGCTTCACCAATGGTATATTAAGCACCAGTTCTCCTGAAATCCTCCAACACTTGCTGTCATTTCCTTTTTTATCATCTTTTTCCAAACTGATCAACACATGAGGTAGATGCAGAAGAGTTGCTTTAATTTGTTTTTTCTCTAATTTTTAGTGATAACAGTTATAATTATCTTCATGGTAATCTATTTGCTTTCTATTATCTCAATCACTCCCAAGAAATGATGGCCAATTTTTCCATGAAATAATGTCTTTGGGTGAACTCAGCACCTACTGAAAGAAACTCATCCAATTCACATGATCATATAATCATAAGATTCTGAGCTAAAACAAGTCTTATTGATCATTTAATCGAAATGTTCCCTTTTAAAGATGAGGAAACAAGGCCAGAGCTGCCTACACTCAGGTAGCATATAGTAAAGATAGGGAGGAGGTCCTTAAATGTTTGTTTGTTTGTTTGTTTTGGCATCTGGTAGAGCAGTGGATAGATCCCTAATTCTAAAGTTAGCAAGATAAGTTCAAATCCAGACTCAGAAAGTAGATTGTGCCTCAGTTTCCTCATCTTTTAAATAGAGTTGTCCCTCCCATCTCCCATCTGCCTCTTGAAATCCCCCAGCTCTCTACAATGCCCCTGTTCAAATGCATCTTCCCACAAGAGCCTCTAACTGATTTCCCCAATGGCTGAGTTGTTAGTTCTATTTGCCAACTTTGTATTTATTCTCTTTATACTTATCCTGTATATATTTATATGTGTACTTCTTTTTCCTCTACAATATAAAGTCCTTGTGAGTAGGGAGTCTCATTCTTTGCATTTACATTCTCAATGCTTATTAACTAACCCCAAAATTATCTTATATTTGCTCTGTGTATATTTTTATTTACTTGTCTATGTACTGTCTTGTCCTCTAGAGGAGAAGATTCCTTGAAAGCAACCACTAGATCTCTTCGATAAAGAGAGCTAATTCAGTTTCAATTGATCAAGGATGGACAGAAGCAGCTACACCCAAAGAAAAAACACTGGGAAATGAATATAAACTGCTTGCATTTTTGTTTTTCTTCCAGGGTTATTTATACCTTCTGAATCCAATTCTCCCTGTGCAACAAGAGAACTGTTCGGTTCTACAGACATATATTGTATCTAGGATATACTGTAACCTATTTAACATGTAAAGGACTGCTTGCCATCTGGGGGAGGGAGTGGAAAGGAGGGAGGGGAAAAATCAGAACAGAAGTGAGTGCAAGGGATAATGCTGTAAAAAATTACCCTGGCATGGGTTCTGTCAATAAAAAGTTATTAAAGAAAAAAAAAGAAAGCAACCACTGTTCCAATGTCTTCATATTCCAGGTATCATTTAGTGCTTAGCACTGAGTGTAGCCTCAATTAATACTTACTGAATGAATGAATGAAAATAAGTGCTTAATATTCTTTGCATGTGTAGCTTAATGATTGTCGAATTTAATCTAAATCCAATAATATGATTTATTAATCCTTGAAAGTAGTTTAGTATAATTTTAGATCTGTTAAAAAGACTCAATAAAATTTCACATGGTAAGTCAAAGACAAGATGACTTCCATCTAAAGGTCAAAATATAGCAACTTGCCAAAACCCTCAAAACAATTTAGTAGATTTATGACTGGCAATTATCCAGGATTTTCCAAAGAACTGATGTACATTTCAGTAAATTCTGCTTTGACTATGTCACCTTGGAATGGAGTAGGGTAGGCTCCAAATTGCAGAAGTCCAACAACAACACATATTGGGGAGGGAGGGTTGATACAGGATTAAGAAACACTTTTTAATATTATCTTTTAAATAGATATACATATTTTTATTGCTAGAAAGTTCTGCTTTCCACTAAAGAACAGTTATTTCTTTTCTACTTGAATCTTCAATCTCAAATTGAATCTCAAAACGTCAAGGTGGGCAGTAACAATTTTCAATCCTTGCCTAGGGTATTAAATGCCTGGGTCTTGGTTAAGTTGGGGAACTTTGTCCTTCCTCTCAATCACTCACTCACTCTCAGAAAAAAAAAATTCAAGAACATCCAAAATTTAAAAAGCAAGCTAATGTACATTTATGAAATTTTGTTAGTAAATAAATAGAATATTTACCTGAAGAAATAAAATGTATACCTATCCACTCTTTAAAGTAGTTACTGGGAATATTAAAAATTCCACTCAATTAAATACAAAAGGATGTTTTTTAATATGAACAAATATAGAAGAAAGGCAAGCAGAAAGTGCAAGAAAGAATAAAGAGAAAATAAAAACAAGTTCTCTGGAGTAAAATGCTAAGAAAAATGCAGAGACACATATAAAAAGAGATGAACAGAAATAATCCACAGGTGGAAGCTGGGAAAAGAAACAAGGGGATAAGCTTTTGCTAATACTTCATTTGATGGGAAGAGACAAAAGACTAAATTCATTTACAGATACTGTCTTGGAGTTGGTAGGAGGGGGAGAGGAGGAGGGAGAGTCAGGAACTAAATCAAAAAAGTTTTAAGATACAAATTGTACTTGGCAACCTCAGGCATAATTCCATCAGTCAACTACTTAGTCTGACCTCCTGCAAATTATGTGACCTTTAAACAAAGAGCTGGACCTGACCTGTTGGCAGAATTTCCCTGTCCCTGCACTATAGTAGTCATTTCCACTGATAGTGCTAAATATGGTAACGGCTATAAGACAATATGGCAAATCAAATTTTTCAAGTCATTCCCTAGCCTCACAAACTGATTTACCAGCCTTGCCTCCTTTCCTGAGAATGGAAGTAGTCAGAGCAGTGGGCAGAGAACAATGAGTTTCCTTTCTAGCCCTCATTCGGAGAGTAGGACCACTAAATTCCAAGTCTGAGATGGGAGGAGCAAATGATATGGATAAAGACATTCAAGAAAGGGCAGAACTGCCAGCAAGGTCTTGAGGATGCAAAGGAGTGGCAACAGAACACAGCCTATTCACCTCTAAAGGGAAGGTTCTTAAATCTTTTTGTGTGTTCTGAATGCCTTTCTAAGTCTGGGGAAGCTTATAGACTACTTCTCAAAATAGTATTTTTAAATATATGAAATCATATACAGAAGACTACAAAGGAAATTAATTATACTGATAGTTTCCAAAAAAATTTACTAAGTTCACAGACC
The DNA here is from genome assembly GCF_016432865.1 of Antechinus flavipes. Taxonomy (NCBI): domain Eukaryota; kingdom Metazoa; phylum Chordata; class Mammalia; order Dasyuromorphia; family Dasyuridae; genus Antechinus; species Antechinus flavipes. The sequence goes on along the minus strand of NC_067400.1, from coordinate 545,490,463 downwards.
CCTGAACCAGAACCCCTGCTTGAGAAGTACTTGTGGGAGCCATGGGGTAAAAAGATTTAGCCATAAGTGCCATTCTTTCAATTCAAAGTTTAAGGACACCATCTTCTATTTTCTTCCCGGGAATAAGGCAAGTTATTTTAACTCCTTCATATAAAGCCATTTTCCTGACCAGAGCTGGATTTAGTTTGTTTTTTAAATTAGTTTAATTTTAAGATTTGCCAAAGAGAGAATAGCTAGATGATACAGTGGATAGAGTTATCAACCCTGAAGTCAGGATCTGAGTTCAAATCTAGCCTCAGACATTTTAACACTTCCTGGCTATGTGACTCTAGGAAATTCACTCAATTCCCTCACCCACCTCACTTCTCCCCCCCCCCCCACCAAAAAAAAAAAAAAGATTTACTAAAGAGTCAAGAGTTTTTGTTTTAGTTTTTGCTTTTTAATACCTGCTTTATAGGGATAGCCATCCTGATCTCAGATCAAGCTAAAGCAAAAATTGATCTAATTAAAAGAGAAAGGGTAGCATAGATAATGAAGCAATATCAATATTAAACATGTATGCACCAAGTGGTGGAGCATCTAAATTCTTAAAAGAGAAATTAAGAGAGCTGCAAGAAGAAATAGACAGCAAAACTATAATAGTGGGAGATCTCAACCTTGCACTCTCAGGATTAGATAAGTCAAACCACAAAATAAATAAGAAAGAAGTCAAAGAGGTAAATAGAATACTAGAAAAATTAGACATGATAGATCTCTGGAGAAAACATAATAGAGACAGAAAGGAGTACACTTTCTTTTCAGCAGTTCATGGAACCTATACAAAAATTGACCATATATTAGGACATAAAAACCTCAAACTCAAATGCAGTTAAGGCAGAAATAGTAAATGCATCCTTTTCAGACCACGATGCAATGAAAATTACATTCAACAAAAAGCCAGGGGAAAGCAGACCAAAAAATAATTGGAAACTAAATAATCTCATACTAAAGAATGATTGGGTGAAACAGCAAATCATAGACATTAATTAATAACTTCACCCAAAAAAATGATAATAGTGAGACATCATACCAAAATGTGTGGGATGCAGCCAAAGCAGTAATAAGGGGAAATTTCATATCTCTAGAGGCCTATTTGCATGAAATAGAGAAAGAGGTCAATGAATTGGGCTTGCAACTAAAAATACTAGAAAAGGAACAAATTAAAAACACCCAGTCAAACACTAAACTTGAAATTCTAAAAATAAAAGGAGAGATCAATAAAATTGAAAGTAAAAAAACTATTGAATTAATTAATAAAACTAAGAGTTGGTTCTATGAAAAAACCAACAAAATAGACAAACCCTTAGTAAATCTGATTTAAAAAAGGAAAGAGGAAAATCAAATTGTTAGTCTTAAAAATGAAAAGAGAGAACTCACCACTAACGAAGAGGAAATTAGAGCACTAATTAGGAGTTACTTTGCCCAACTTTATGCCAATAAATTTGACAACTTAAATGAAATAGAAGAATGCCTCCAAAAATATAGCTTGCCCAAACTAACAGAGGAGGAAGTAAATATTCTAAACAGTCCCATCTCAGAAAAAGAAATAAAACAAGGTATTAACCAACTCCCTAAGAAAAAATCCCCAGGACCAGATGGATTTACATGTGAATTCTAATTAACTCCAATGCTAAATAAACTATTTGAAAATATAGGGATCGAAGTAGTCCTACCAAACTCCTTTTATGACACAGACATGGTACTGATACCTAAACCAGGTAGGTTGAAAACAGAGAGGGAAAATTATAGACCAATCTCACTAATGAATATTGATGCTAAAATCTTAAACAAAATATTAGCAAAAAGATTACAGAAAATCATCCCTAGGATAATACACTATGACCAAGTAGAATTTATACCAGGAATGCAGGGCTGGTTCAATATTAGGAAAACTATTAGCATCATAGACTATATCAATAACCAACCAAACAAAAACCATATGATCATCTCAATAGATGTAGAAAAAGTATTTGATAAAATCCAACATCCATTCCTAATAAAAACACTTGAGAGCATAGGAATAAATGGACTTTTCCTTAAAATAGTCAGGAGCATATATATTTAAAACCATCAGTAAGTATCATATGCAATGGGGAAAAAATGGAACCTTTCCCAGTAAGATATGGAGTGAAGCAAGGTTGCCCACTATCACCATTATTATTCAATATTGTATTAGAAATACTAGCCTCTGCAATAAGAGTTGAGAAAGAGATTAAAGGAATTAGAGTAGGCAATGAGGAAACCAAACTATCACTCTTTGCAGATGATATGATGGTATACCTAGAGAACCCCAGAGATTCTACTAAAAAGCTAATAGAAATAATTCATAACTTTAGCAAAGTAGCAGGACACAAAATAAATCCCCATAAATCCTCAGCATTTTTATACATCACCAACAAAATCCAACAGCAAGAGATACAAAGAGAAATTCCATTCAAAATAACTGTTGACAGCATAAAATATTTGGGAATCTATCTACCAAAGGAAAGTCAGGAATTATATGAGCAAAATTACAAAAAACTTTCCACACAAATAAAGTCAGACTTAAATAATTGGAAAAATATTAAGTGTTCTTGGATCGGCCGAGCGAACATAATAAAGATGACAATACTCCCTAAACTAATCTATTTATTTAGTGCTATACCAATCAGACTTCCAAGAAAGTATTTTAATGATCTAGAAAAAATAACAACAAAATTCATATGGAACAATAAAAAGTCGAGAATCTCAAGGGAATTAATGAAAAAAAAAATCAAATGAAGGTGGCCTAGCTGTACCTGATCTAAAATTATATTATAAAGCAGCAGTCACCAAAACCATTTGGTATTGACTAAGAAATAGATTAGTTGATCAGTGGAATAGGTTAGGTTCATAAGACAGAATAGTCAACTATAGCAATCTAGTGTTTGACAAACCCAAAGATCCTAACTTTTGGGATAAGGATTCATTATTTGATAAAAACTGCTGGGATAACTGGAAATTAGTATGGCAGAAATTAGGAAGGACCCACACTTAGCACCATATACCAAGATAAGATCAAAATGGGTCCATGATCTAGGCATAAAGAACGAGATTATAAATAAATTAGAAGAACATAGGATAGTTTATCTCTCAGACTTGTGGAGGAGAAAGAAATTTGTGATCAAAGATGAACTAGAGACCATTATTGATCACAAAATAGAAAATTTTGATTATATCAAATTAAAAAGCCTTTGTACAAACAAAACTAATGCAAACAAGATTAGAAGGGAAGCAACAAACTGGGAAAACATCTTCACAGTTAAAGGTTCTGATAAAGGCCTCATTTCCAAAATATATAGAAAATTGACTCTAATTTATAAGAAATCAAGCCATTCTCCAATTGACAAATGGTCAAAGGATATGAACAGACAATTTTCAGATGATGAAATTGAAACTATTACTACTCATATGAAAGAGTGTTCCAAATCACTACTGATCAGAGAAATGCAAATTAAGACAACTCTGAGATACCACTACACACCTGTCAGATTGGCTAAGATGACAGGAAAAAATAATGATGAATGTTGGAGGGGATGCGGGAAAACTGGGACACTGATGCATTGTTGGTGGAGTTGTGAACAAATCCAACCATTCTGGAGAGCAATCTGGAATTATGCCCAAAAAGTTATCAAACTGTGCATACCTTTGATTCAGCAGTGTTACTTCTGGGCTTATATCCCAAAGAAATACTAAAGAAGGGAAAAGGACCTGTATGTGCCAAAATGTTTGTGGCAGCCCTGTTTGTAGTGGCTAGAAACTGGAAATTGAATGGATGCCCATCAATTGGAGAATGGCTGGGTAAATTGTGGTATATGAATGTTATGGAATATTATTGTTCTGTAAGAAATGACCAGCAGGATGAATACAGAGAGGCTTGGAGAAACTTACGTGAACTGATGCTAAGCAAAATGAGCAGAACCAGGAGATCATTATACACTTCAACAATGATACTGTATGAGGATGTATTCTGATGGAAGTGGATCTCTTCGACAAAGAGAAGATCTAACTCAGTTTCAACTGATCAAAGATGGACAGAAGCAGCTATACCCAAAGAAAGAACACTGGGAAATGAATGTAAACTGCTTGCATTTTTGTTTTTCTTCCCGGGTTATTTTTACGTTCTGAATCTAATTCTCCCTGTGCAGCAAGAGAACTGTTCGGTTCTGCAAACATTTATTGTATCTAGGATATACTGCAACATATTTAACATATATAGGACTGCTTGCCATCTAGGGGAGGGAGTGGAGGGAGGGAGGGGAAAAATTGGAACAGAAGCGAGTGCAAGGGATAATGTTGTAAAAAAAAAATTACCCTGGCATGGGTTCGGTCAATAAAAAGTTATTATAAAATAAAATTAAATTTTAAAAAAATGCCTGCTTTAAGCTGATTCTTGGAACTTTAATAAAAGGAAAGCAAATGTAGGAGAGGGTAGAATGAAAAAGATCCAAATAATTTGGCTAATTATATATATATATATATATATATATATATATATATATATATATATATATATATTTTTTTTTTAAGTGTCTTAGACCAGGCACACAACTGGTTGATTTTTAAAAGACCTGAAAAGATTTACATGAACTAATGCTGAGCGAAATCAATAGAACTAGGACTACATTATACACAGTAACAGCAATAATGTGCTATGATCAACTATGAAAGATTTGATTCTTCTTGCTGGTGTTCAGTGATCCAATATACTTTGGAAAGAAAACACCATATGCACCCAGAAAAAGAACATGGCTATTGCATGTATTCAACACATGCTATATTACTGCTTTTTCTGGTGGGTTTTTTTCCTTCTCTCCCAGGGTTTTTCCCTTTTGTTCTGATTTTTTCCTCCCAACATGATTCATAAAGCAATGTGTACTAAAAAAAAGGAATAATAACTGAGAAAAAGCCTCCACCCCAAAAAAAAAGATTAACAATTGGTAAACATAAGTCAAAAAAGTAATAGAATCCAAGTTCTAAGTAAATGTTTCTATACAGTCAAACGTTTATTCAACCTGAGCCATTCCCAAATCTAAGTCAAGACCGCTCCAACTAGGATTGCACTTTCAATGGCCACAATCCTATCCCAATTCCACAGTAGTTCAGGATAGGATTCTAGCCAAACTCCATCAATTCTTAGATATTTAATCCAGATTTAGAGATTCTGAGGCTGAAATGTTACATTAATAGTCAAAGGGAAGAACCCAGACATTTCATGAAATGAAATGGTCATTTTAGAACTGTGAGAATCTCTCACTTTCCTCTGTAGTCAAATTATTACAGATTGGAATCCAAAGAGATTATCCAAAAACTAACAGGTCTTAAGAATGTTGTAAGTCCAGTTTAACTAGATGCTGGGCTCCCTTACTAAACAACTAACTTTGTAAAGCTAAGCCATCAATAAATAAATATCATTGCAGCACATCAGAATAGTTACTTGAATTCAATTTCTCTAAAAGATGATGGTGATTCAGTATATTTTTTAATATTTGGATTCTCACAAATGTATTTCTGTGAATAGCAGGATTTGAGGAGTTGGTTAGTGTGACTCAAGCCTGTCTTCTTCAAGAAGATGGAATCACTCTTTGACAGAGACCTAACTCAGTTTCAATTGATAAATGATGGACAGAAGCAGCTACACCCAAAGAAAAACCACTGGGAAATGAATGTAAACTATTTGCATTTTTTGTTTTTCTTCCCGGGTTATTTTTACCTTCTGAATCCAATTCTCCCTGTGCAACAAGAGAACTGTTTGGTTCTGCACACATATATTGTATCTAGGATATACTGCAACATATTTAACATGTATAGAACTGCTTAACATCTAGGGGAGGGGGTGAAGGGAGGAAGGGGAAAAACTGGAACAGAAGCGAGTACAAGGGATAATGTTGTAAAAAAAATTACCCTGGCATGGGTTCTGTCAATAAAAAGTTATTATAAAATAAAAGAAAAGAAAAAGAAAAAAAGAAAAAGATGGAATCACTCAGAAATTCTGTGGGTAAACATGTCCCAAATCTGAGGTTCTTAAACTGGAGTCTGTAAAATTTTTAAAAAGGAAATATTTTACTAATCATTTTGCAAACACATGGTTTTCTTTATGATCAAATTGTATTTGGTGCATTTAAAAACAAAATTCTGAGAAAGGCTCATTAGGTTCACAAAAAAAGTTAAAAACCACTATCCTAAATAAAGGATGGACAATAGGAAGATAAGGTCCTCCCTGTTAAGTGCCACAGATTGAGTACAAAGTCTTTATTTTAATTTGTTAAAGTCTTTTTCACAATAAAAATACTTTTCAGATTCTTACCTAAATGATATTAAACCTAGATATTTGATACCTCTTTCCTAAACACGAGGCAAATAAAATTATAAATGAAAATATGTAATTTTTTTCCCCCAGTCAAAGCACTCTTTGCAGTTTTTGATTTTTTTTAAAGTTGCCCTCTCTCTAGTCCTCTTCCAACTGAGAAATTGAGAAGAAAAAATGGCTTGGCATCCAGTTTTCTCTTAACATGGATGTACTATAATATAATGTAATAATGTAGTTCAATGCCACATCAATTCACTAATCACAATTTAAAGAAAATAGAAATCTTAAATAACTAATAGTAATTATAATTATTAGTAGGAATCTTAAATCACAATTAAATTGTTGATTTCTAAATGTTATTAGTTTGTCTGAATTATTGAAGATGATCATTTAGAGCCATCTAGAAAGTTGTAATAAAATAATAAAAATAAGGAAAGTGCAAGGTATGAAAGTTACCCTACAGAAAAGGTATATGCAAAAAAATGGTAGTTTCTTTTATGATTCCATCATCTAGCAGGAAAAAAAGGGCTATTAATCTAGGTGATCTCATCTCCCCTTTTCAGCTTTGGAAAAAATACAACCAAAATTGGGGCAGCTAGATGGCATAGTACACCAGCCCTGAAATCAGGAGGACCCGAGTTCAAATCCACCATGAGACATTTAACACTTCCTAGCTGTGTGACCCTGAGCCAATCACAAAAAGAAAACAATTGATTATACCTAAATTTCTATCCTAATGGAAGTTTCCAAAAGAATGCAAAAAGAATGGGTAGGAAGAGATGAAGAAAAATGAAATTTAGTAGTTTTGACTAGATAAATATTACCAACTCCAAAAGAGTCAGCATTGGCATTACGCTTGCATTGGCATTATGCTCTCCAAAGTGGTGCAATATCCGGATCTTCATATCCTGATTGGGCAGATCTAAATTCTTGTGGTATTAGACAGTATTTGGTTTCCTTACATAACTGAAGTTGATGACTTTGCGATTTCTTTGGGAGTCACTTCTTTGGGCCACTTCAGGTTAAGCTAAGTGTTCAATTTAGTAACCTCTGATCGGTTTTCCCAGTAAAATTTTTTCTTAAACAAAAAATTATTCTCACTTTAAAAGATATATAGATGCTTTCAAGCAGATTACTGGCATACATCAGTTGCCATGGTTTCTGAATAGAGCATAAGGATATGGATTTCAACATTTGTAAGAGTACATTTAATCTTTGAAGATTTAAAACCAGTTGTGGTTACAACTTACTTATAAACCTTTTCTCTTGATAACTATTTCTGGGTATGCCATTTGTTGAATTTTGAATATAGCTGATATTTCATTTATTTTAAATCTTTAAAAGACTAAAAATATTCAAAAATTAATTTGAATCTATTCAATTTCCATACTACTTTTAAGAAACTTTTTCCAGTCTTTGCAGTAAAAGGCAAAGAAATCATAAACTATAGGGAAAATTTTGCCTTCAATCAATGAAAATATCTGATATGACTCTTCCTAAGGCAAACAAAACAATAACTAAATTCCATTCAATTGAGTGAATCAGTGTCAAAAGTAGCTCCCAATTAGGGGAAATAATAAATCCTATGAAGTAGTTGCCTATAATTACCCTGTTATGTAATTATATCTTTGAAGAGTTCCAGTTCAAATTTTAATCCATGGGACCACTTCACAGAATTCATTATCCCACTCTCCAACCTCATTGGGACCAGGCTGTGTACCTAAATGCAGAGTAAGAGAAGGCACAATGTGACTTAGTAGAGGAATGTTACTTGGTGGATAGAGCTAGCCTTAGAGTCTAGAAAGCCTGGGTTCTCTAACTACCTGGAATATATATTAGCTGTATAACCAAAAACAAGTCAATTAACTGCTAGGAACCAAAACTTAAGTTAGAGCTTGGGATCTGAATTGGTAAACTTCCAAAACAATGAAATTACATCAATCTGCTCCTCCATCAAAAAGAAAAAAATCTGAATAAAGCCAGAAGTTTAAAACTGAAATGGACCTTCAAAATTATCTAATTGAACCCTGCTCTCATTCTGCACATGTATAAAATGGAGACCAAAGAGGCCATACAGCTTGTTAGAAGTTGAGCAGGAGAGAAGAGTTACAGCCCTGATGACCTTAGTACAAATAACTTCCTACTTCTGATTAGAAGCAGTTAGGGGTTGCAATGGACAGGGCCCACTAGAACTAAAGGGCAGGAGAAACTGGGTTAAGATCCAGCCTCTGCCTCTTCCTAGCTTGGTGACCTTGGGCATGCCACTTAACCTCTGTCTGCCTCATATTCTCTCTAGAAGAGAGGGATAATAATAATAATAGCATCCTTTTCAGAATTACGGTAAGAGCAAAATGAGGTATCTGTAAAGTACTCTACAAACCTTACAATGCTATGTGTTAGCTATTAATACTAACAGCTCAGTGCTCTTTCAATATTATTTCAATTGATCTTTTAACAAACCTGTGAGAAAATTGGCTTATTCTGAAAGAAAGATACACATTAAGTAATTTACCCAGGGTCATTCAGCCAAGAAGTATCTGAGGGTAGGTTTAAACACTGGTCCTTCCTGACTCCTTGAAGCCAGCTAGTATACTCAATTATTATTCTGGCAATACAAATGGATATTTGAAAAGTAGAAATAGAATAAATCCTATCACAATTAAAGCATTACCAAAAAAACCCAAAAAACCTGATGCATAAGTTTCAAAGACAAAAGACAAAGACAACCAAAGATCCAGCTATGAGTTACATTTTTAGTTACACTCATTCTGTATAAAGACAGACCTGTTCTCTGACCCCTGTTCATCTAATAGTTTTTCTCTATAATTAAATAACTAATGTAAAACTTGCATCTCAGAAGTGGAAAAAAGAAACTAAGCTACGGGTGAACAACAAAGAATTGATCTATCCTACATAATAAACGGGAATCCTTCATAGCCTTTTCCATTTCCTCACCTCAACGTCCTAAACAAATTTAAAGATACAGTATGATATAGGAGAAAGAATATTGAACTGGGAGTGAAAGTGAATTGAGTCCCAACTTTGCCATCAACTAGCTGTACAACTTTAGCCACATCACAACCTCTTGATGCTTCGTATTTTCTATACATTAATTGAAGGCAGGCAAAATGAGGCAGGCAGTTAGGTGATGCAGTGGAGTAGAGCTCAGGATCTGCATGCAGTCAGAAAGATCAGAGCTCGACACTTAACTGGAATTGTGAGCCTAAGCAAGTCACTTAACTTTATTTGCCTCTGTTTCCTCATCTGTAAAAAGAACTGGAGAAAGAGAAATTACTCCATAATCTCTGCCAAGAAAAATGAAGTCAGGGAGAATAAGAAAAGGACAGAACAAAAACAAGGTCTGGAATTTAAAATTCTGGTCTCTGGGTAGTGGGAGTTTCCTTATTGTGGAGAGGAGGAAGGTCATTTCAAAGGTCCAATCTCCCTATCCCTCTCCCCAATAAAGTTGAGTATTCTCAAAGCATTCAGAACTGGAAAAAGTTTTGAAAACCATTTAGTTCAACCCTTCACTATACAAAGGAAAATGAAGAGAGTGTCAGTTTCCCAGTCACATGGGTAGCAAAGTCTAACCCAGGTTCTTGAACTCAATAGAGACTCCTTTCTAAACTGTCTTCTGGATTTCTTACTTTTAAGTCTCTGTTAAAATCTCACCTTTGCAAGTAGGCTTTTTATCTCCCTCTAAGATTACCTCCAATTTATCCAGTATCTATCTTGTTCCTAAAAATAATTGCTTGCATGTCGTTTCTCTTATTTGACTGTAAGCTGGTTTTGCCTTACTCCAAGCTTAGTAAAGTGTCTAACATATAAGGGGAAGGTTTTGTCATCTTTCTCTTTTTCTTTAAAGTCTAAGAATTTTTCATTATTTATTAATAGAAGCTTAAATGAGCTACGTTTCCTCTCCAAGTATCTACAGCTAAATGGTAAAAAGTCCCATTCCCAACAAGTTGGCTTAGAACAAGATTTTAACATAATAAAACAATTTGGAACACCATTGTAATAATGGAATTTTACCTCTATAGAAAGATTAAAGAGTTTCTTCAAAAATTTTGGAAAGTTACCACAAACACATATTAAATTACGACAGTGAATTTCATTGCAGACTGCTTGCCAAGTTCAGACAGAGGTGTATATTTACATTTTCTCCCATCAAACTGCAGAGGAAATGGATCAGGTTTCTTTTGGAATAAGTAGTACATCTAATATGATAAAGAACTTAATCAATGATTTATTGAAAAGCCAAGAAGCATTTATAAGGGGGACACAGCAAGCTGAATTCTGACCTGATAAATACTAAACACATAATGAATGACTCAGCCCCCTTCCTGCACTTCCTTCACTGAATCAAATACAGTGAAAGTAGATCTGCAAAGGCATTCTTCCTACTCATTAATAAAACATATTGTACAGTGAATACATAGTATCCTAATAATTTAACTGTCCAGTAGTTTTATATTAACTACTCAAATATCCATTGATATATCTGATAAGCTACTATAATTAAATTATGATCTTGATAACTACCCAAAAAGCATTCTTTTAGAAACTAATCTAGTCAGCTGTTTGTGCTTATTTGATATGCTATTTGTCTGTGCATCAACTCCACTTCTGCAAATTGGGCAGTATGCAATTACAAGCAAATAAGCCAGCAAGAGAGAAGGAACTCTAAAGCTATTTATAGGGATGTTGTTTTTTGGTTCCCTGTATGTTCTAGGCACTTCCCCATAGAAAGTAAAAAGGGACAAAGAAGGGGAGGAGGAGAAGAGGATCGAAGAGTGAAGAAGTGTAAATGGTTTGCAATGTTTTCAGCATGAAGCAAACAAAATTTAAGTTTACCATGTGCCACTTCAAAATTGACTAAGAATGGTGGACAGAGGGGAAAAAAGATTTGTCCGAGGATTAGGGCAGAAAACACTGCAACTGCAATGCATTCTCCACCTTCGTTCTCTCCAATAGACAGTTCAGCGCGTCTTTCGGGCACCTGCAGGGCTGTAACCCCAAAGGTAGCATCAGCAACGCGGGCCGGCACAGGTGCGGACATTCCCAAAGCTGGACCCAAGGCTGGACAGCAGCCTCGACCCCATCCTGCCATCAGCTGGGGGACTATCCCAGGGACACCGAGGGGCGGAGAAGCTGACGCCTCGGAGGGGAAGAGAAGGGTGAGGGGTGGGGGGGAGGGGGGAAGAGTGCTGACATCCTAGGGGGGAGTGCCCGGGCTCCAGCAGCCGATCCAAGAGACACGCAGCCCAAGGAGGCGGCGCGCAACGTTGCTCGGCAGATGCGACACGGAGCGCTAGGAGATGCACACTGCGGAGAGATTATGGAGACCCCAGGAAAGTGAAAAAAGTAAAAGCCAAAGAACAAAAGCGCTCGAGGCGAGACGCGGAGGGGGAGTGTCAGGAGAAGAAAAGCCAGCGCCGCCTCGGCGCTCCCTACCCCACCCGGGGTATCCCCGCGGGGTCCCGTACCTGTCCTCTGAGACGCTGATGACTCCCTCCTCCTTGGGCACAAGGACTGCCATGTTCACCACGTCCTGGGACCCCTCCACCCGCTGCAGCAGGATCGGCTTGCGGGTCAGCGCCTTGGGCTGGATCTCCGCCGCCATGGGAGGAGGGGGCGGGCTAGGGGGTACCGCAGCAGCAGCCGCGGGGCCCGCGCAGGGACACCTGAAGACTCTAGAGTGCGCAGCCCCGCGGAAGCGGGTTCGAGGTTGCAACACGGGCGCGGGCCAGAGGGACTGGAATAGCGGCAGACACAGGTCATATCCCGGCTAGCCTCCGGGATAACTCACTGGCGCTTGCGGGCCCGGCAGCAACAGCGACGGTGACGGTCCGAGGCGCCACAACAGCCAAAGGGAGAGGAGGGGAGGGGACAAACGGGAGAGATAGAGAAGGGAGGGGGAGAGAGGGAGGAGGGAAAAAGAAAAAGGGCCATCCCTCGAGGGCGGGGCCCAAGGACTGGGGGTGGAGCGTGGGCACCGGGATTACGAGTGATCATCACTTCCGGTAAATGAGACCGGGACCTACTAGCCAGGAAGCTGGAGCCTCGTGCGCAGGCGTCTTTTGTACGGCTTCCCTTCTGCTCAAACACGGATGCACCTACGCTTTCTTCTCTAAGTTTCCCCTACTGCGCATGCCCTCTCATTTCTCCTCCCATGTCGCCTCCCTTTCAGTCCTCTGCTTTCCAACTGGAACTTCCAGACCCCGCCCTTTTTATCCTCCAGTGGAAAGAACACGCGTATTCCCGACCTCAGGCAAAAGACGTGCTAGCCTATGGCACCGCCTACTCCTGCCTCCCTACTATAGGAAGAATCTGAAAGGGCCGGAAGCAATCGGCGCCCCAAGAAATTGGGAATAGCTAGACGCAATGCGCCGGAGGCGCGTGCACGAGAACATTCCTAGAGTGCTCGCGGTCTCGGCGAGCTCGGACAAGCGGAGAAGGGGCGGAGACCGAATTGCATCTTGGGATTTGTAGTTTCAGTAATGTGGGGCCGGGTGCTGCCTTGTCTCGCTGCATTCTTGCTGCTACGCCGACTATCCCTATGGTTTGGGTCTCTGGTGTCCTGGCTTCGTCGTAGCAAATATTTCTACGCAGAAGCTAACTTCGGGAACTAAATTAATGGGGAGGAGGGAAAGAGTCCCAGTTTAGTGAGTGGGGAGGGAGTGAGGGTGTTAGTTACGCTGCGGAATTCCCGTTCCCGCCTTCGCCTTTCCAGTTTTGATTCAGCTCACCTAGTTCATGCTGTAAGAGCTGGGCCCAGGGCGGTCATGAGCCTAATTAACTGATTAATTGGAACGCCAAGACGTGGAAGGTGCAGGTGGGGGAAGGAGGTAATGTTACAGCTAAGGGAACTAGATAAACTTTGGTTGATGGAAGTCCACCTTGCATCTCCTGAAATTTTCCCAATTGTGTTTTCAGTTTATGTCCACGTTTAATAACGTTTCGACATGTGAATTTAGCCAGGGCACCTTGGTGAGAAAATGAAGTGGTTGCACTTCCTTAGTCGGTTCCAAAGGACCTGGTTGGAGCAAGTCAGCCTACGTGGGCAACAGAAGCGGCTGACATTTACATAGGATTTTTAAAATAAAGAGCTTTGCCATCTACTTCTCCAACTAAATTATTTTAATTCTGTAAAGCGTCGGGTAAATGTGAACCATAATTGTTACTTCTTCCTCTTGACCTTTTTAAATAATTTATATGTATTTACTTGTCCCGCCGCACCCTAGATGTAGAGAGAGGGAGAAAGCTCTGGAACTCCCAGCCTAGGGAGGCCATTGTATACATGCAAGTACTCTTTTACTGCAGTTCTTGTTTAAGCGATTAATTGGAAAGCCAAAGAAAGGAAGGTTCCTGAAAGGTTAGGTGGTAGAGGGAGATGACGTTATAGATAAGAGGGTTGAATAACAAAACTCAGTTTGATTGGGTTTCTTCTCATCATCCACCTCTCTTGAAATTTTCCCAGTTATCTCTTCTGTTTGCTCCCTTCAGATACTGCTTCCTTGGAGTATGTTGTTTGAGAAGTTCAATCACTCATCCCCTTGTTCAGTGTTCATCCTTACTGTTTATTACAATTTTAATATTAATTACACTATATACAGAAGTACACACTATGTACAATGTTGAGAAGAGAGATGCTAAAAGTTGTCACCTGTGATTGCTTGGAATTGTTCTTGGGACATCGACCAATAGTTTAGCCTAGCCGATAATTAAGGCAAACCTACCTAAGACTATATAACTCGTAAAGTATTTGAAGTACATTTCAGTATGTCTGACAGCCTTCCTTTCTATTAATGACACCTCGTTTTTTTATGTGGCTGTCTTCCAGTGTCTAGAGTTAGCATCTACTTTTAGGTCATTTTATCATTAGAAGATTAAGCCTAATGTATAGATAGCATAATGTCATAAATGTGTTACCAGGTGGCACTTGGCCTTGGAAAAAGTGAGTCAGGAAGGGATGGTGCCAGGTCTTTTCCACTTATACCAACTCAGTTTTATAGCACTCCCCCCTCCCCCTCCTTCTTCGCCCCCCCCCAAAAAAAAAAGCCCCTTCCTGGGTTTCTTTCATTATCACTTCCCCTAACTTACTTTCTTTCCTTTAAGGTCTGGGGAAAAGAAGGAAGAGAAGTGTGGAACTGTCTGGAAGATGCCCCCTCTTGCTTCTGAACTATATAACAACAAATTCAGGAAATTTACTTAGGTGGAAACATATAACGGAGTACTTTACAAGATAAAAAAGATAAAAATCCCCTAAATTGTAAAGGTTTTTATGGGTTGATTAGGGAAACTATCTCTTCCTCTTCTGTCTTCCTACTTCAGACCTATTTCTATCTTATAATGAATCTCAGTTTCATCTCGGTTGTTTTGAGTTGGTAAGTATCCAATATAGATTAAGATTGAGCTCCCATACAGTAAAATATAATATAGGTGGTGTTTAGTACCTATTAGTGCTAGAGTGATAGAAATAAGAAAAAGAAAGTCCCTGTCTTTCAGTTTACAATCTCATGGCTAAAGACTACGGACAGACGGAAGCTGAAAGCACTGCAACCCCAAGGTGCCCCTAGGAACATGAAGATGGTTGATGTCTAAACCAAGTGGGCAGCAGTGAATAAATGAACCCTTGGTAGGACTTCTGGGCCTTTTATTTTTAAGATAAGTAATGGCATATTAGTATCTTACTAGACATTTTATTTAATATCTTATTAAGACAACTAGGTGGCTTAGTGGACAGAGTGTGGGGCCTGAAGTCAGGAAGATGCATATTCCTGAGCTCAAATCTACCTTCAGATACTATCTACCTGTATAACCCTGGGCAAATCATTTCACTTAACACAGTTTTCTCATCTGTAAAATGAGCTGGAGAAGAAAATGGCAAACTAGGCCCATTTTTTTTGGCAAGAAAACCCTAAACAGAGTCACAAAAAAAAATCAGAAACAACTGAAAAATGACTAACAATACCACAGTCATATGAATGAGATATAGCTCATAGGAAGACTGTGAGAACTCTTAAGGCTACCCAGCCTGGGGAATGCCACTAATTATGCTGACAGAACAACCAGTAGGGTCACTAAGCCATCGAAGTCAAGTATGGAAGCAGCTAGGCCTCAGTTCAATAATGGGTGCAACCCCACCCCTACCACTTCTCAATTATACCTCTTAGCCACAAAATTAACATATCAGTGACTTGAACCTAATCTTTTTTTTTTCTTTTCAATAAAATTATCTTCTTGCTTTTGGCTCTTTGCTAAATTCCCTTGGAATTTTAGCCGGCTATCTAGCAGTGAAATAAATCTTTGTCCCTTAACTTGGAGACAAACTTGAGTTTTCAAATTATTTCGCTGTACCTGTGACACTGACCTGGGGATCTTTTCAGGTATCTCCCACCTCAATAATATCACTAGCACAAAACAGCAAAACTACCAAGGAAAGAAACATAAAAGACAAAGTGGTATAAGATAAAGAGCTCAGACTCTGGAGGGAGAAAGCCTGTGTCTAAATCTAGCCTCTGACACTTAATTACTGTGCAATGCTGGTTGAGTCACTTAATTTCCCTCTATCTCTGCTCTCATCTGTTCAATGAGAATATTGAATCAGATGGCCCTTGGGGTCCCCTCTCTCTCTATATCTGTATACCTATACTCGAGTACAGATTTCCTACATGTTCAAGAAAGTTAAAGCTAATTTCCCTTCAATCTCTCTAATTTCCTAGCATGAATGGCAACAGGGTACAGTCACTTTGCAACACACAAAATTGAATGTAGTTGTTTAGAATATAATCTCCTTAAGGGAGGGTAGATTTTTCTTTTTCCTTTTCTTTTTTCTTTGTATTCCTAGCACATTGTACCTAGTACAAGTTTAGCATTCAGTAAATGCTTTGTGTGGTTCAGAAATGGTGAGGAGTCACCAGTTAATAAAAAAAATGCTGGAGAGATCTCTAGAAGCAAAGCAAAGTTTATTATACTTTCTCAGAGAGAAGGGTGTCCCACCAGTTGAGCACACAATGGAAATGAGGAAGCACCTTCTGGGGCAGGGTTAATACTTTTAATCCCTAACACAAATACCCCTCCCACCACTGACCCTCATCCCCTTTGGCTGAGGATCTTACATTCTAAACTCGGGAACTACGCAAGAAATTGAACTTGACCAATAATTACATAGTTGCCCATATTTGACTGAAATAGGGAGAAAATGATGTCATGGGAGGATAGCAGGAAGGGGACTGACTTAGGTATGCCCTTGGATCAATCTTCAAAATCCTTCAGGCCTAATCAAACTCTGAAGTAGATGAAGCCTTACTCAATTTTCACAACTGTGTTGAAAGATCTCATCTCATCCAGTTCAGCTTGGTGATTGATTGGTGCCATCCATTTTTTATGGTTATTCCTGAAAGCCCCTTGGATTAGAATGGAGAATGAAAGCTCTTGACTCTGCTCTGTATTAATCATCTTAATCTCAATGGACTAAATTTGAGGATATCTCCCCCTACTTAATTGTCTTCTTTTTCTTTTTCAACCACAACTCCACATTTGACTTCTCTTATCTATAACTCTATCTTCCAATTCCATGCTCCTCCCTGGGCTCTTGAAATCCCATTTTCTCCTTTCTGTTTGTTAATAGTCTCCTACCTTCAACTTCCTATAGATAAAGCTACCCTGAATAGAGTGGCACAGGCAATCTCCACAAATGTTACAATTTACATTAATTCATTTTTAATTTCCTTGTCATTAATTTGGCTGTCCAGTATCTTCTCAATTATGGAAGTTGTAGAACACAGACAATTTACCTCCAAGGTACCCAGTCCTGATCTGTATTTTCCATGGGATTTCTTACCTGGACTTCTAGTCTTTAGAAGTCCTTCATGTCCTCTCTTTTGATTTCTCTCTAGGAAAATACTTTCCTATCTGAATCCAAAACTATTTACTTCCAGATTCCATGCCTGGGGTTCTTTCTTCAGCCTCATCTACATATCTCTATCCTCTGATCTCCTGGCAACTACTCTCTTACTCTTTTTTCCCTTCAATATAGGTTACAATCAATGGAAGCAAAACCAGAAACAATCTTTCTTACCAATTAGGAGGGATTGGTTGCTAGAGTAGACAGGTGGGAATCTTCGAGGAATATGAGCATTCAGTCTTAGAATTTGTGATAGAGAAGAGACCTAGGCATTCATTATATTTCAGAATATTGGAAGAATTGTTAGCTACAATTGTTGAACTATTTTCAACGACCTTTGAAAAATGGTAGAGTGGGGGAAATACAGTGAGACTGGAGTGAAACAAATGTGCTGGTTTCAAAAAAGAGAAAGTAGTGCCATCTTAAAAACTGTAAGTTAATGAGCTTCACTTAGATGCTAGGGAACATTTTAGAATATATTATTAAAGGAATGTGTAATGACCATCAGAAATGGAAGTGTTGATCTCAAAGAGCCAACATAGCTTCATTAAGAGCAGGTCATGCCAGAATGACCTCATTTCCTTTTTTGACAGAATTACTAGACTGAGAGATCAGGAGAATGCTCTAGAGATAGAGCTTACCTAGATTTTAATGATGCATTCGACAAAGCCTCTCATGTTATTCTTGTTGGCAAGATGAAAAGATATGGGCTAGATCAGTGGGTTCTCAGACTTTTTGGTCTTAGGATCTTTATACTCTTAAAAATTCTCCTACCCAGCAAGAGCTTTTGTTTATGTAGATGTTATCTAATAGTACATTAACATGCTTAAATAGGATTCTTTAATATATCATGTCAGTATCATTCTAATATTTTGTTCATTTGTTCAGTCATTTCTGATTCTTCATGATTGCATGAACCTTTCAGTCCATAGAGTTTTCTTGGCAAAGATACTGGAGTTGTCTGCTATTTCCTTCTCTGAAGAATTTTTATTTAATATTTAATTTTAAATTTAATAATTACCATATTTTAAATTAAAATGTCTTAGTGTTATCATGAAAATAGTTTCAATCTCAAGAATCCTAAGAGTCTTATGATTAGACAGTATATGTTTAAGTGGCTAATCACTTCCTAATTAGCAATTTTATCAATGGTTTTGATAAAAACTTACATGATATGATTAGCAGGTGAGAAAAATTTAGGAGGGATAACTAACAATCTGGGATCTAAAAAGATCTTGATATGATATAGCAGTGGGCCAAACTTAATATGATCATATGTACTAGAGAGTAATCTAAAGTGTAACATTTGCATTTTTTTAAATCTACTTCTTAAATACAAAATAAAGAAGTAAAGATTAGACATCAGTTCATGTGAAAAAAAAAAAAAAAGGGACTCTGGGCCTTACAAGTTTAATATGAAACATCAATCAGAGCACATGTGGAGTATCCTGTTGTGCCACAATTCCCTTTTAATGTCCTGACCCAGTTTCTCTAATTGTCCTATTTAGTTACTCTGCCTCACGTTATAACCTTTCCCTCTTAATGTTTGATGAGATAAAAGTTTTATGTCTTTAGGCTATAATCATTCCTTCTTAATGTTTGACATGATAAAGGTCCATTTTAGACATCATTAGAATATCAGTAACCTCTCCAGTACCTTCTCCATTTTGTCATCCTAGGTGCCTCCCCCCATTAGGTTATCCCCATCAGGTACCTCCCCCATGATGTCATTGTTCTTGTTATCCTATAAAAGAGTCTTGCTGTCTGAAATTCAGGGCTGGATTCTTTGAGACAATAGTTTCGTTCAGTCCTGGGACTAAACGTGGATCATTTGGTCCCAGTAAATCTCTCCATTTAATAAACTATTTAGTTGTTCTCTAATCTCTGTCTTGCTCAGTTTCTCCGGCATAACAGTGTATGTGGATAAGCTGGAAACAGTAAGACTACCAGAACTATAAAAATCTTCAATTTCATTTTATATAAGGTTCATTTGGAAAAACTAGAGGTTTTTAGCTAGGAGAAGACAAAACTGAGGGGGAATATGATGGTTGTTTTCAATACTTAAAATGGTACCAAATACAGGAGGGAGTGGGGTTAGAAAGCAGGGAGATACTCTGCTTGGCCCTGGAAGGTAACTGAGAGGAAAAGGTAGAAGTGGCAAAGAGGAAGGCTTAGACTCAAGGAAAGGAAAAGCTTAACAACTGGAATGATCCAAAAGTAAATGTTACCTTATAAGGTCCTGCATTTCCCTTTATAGGAGTGATTGAAGTAAATAATATTGTCAAAATATTAGGAGAAACCCCATTTTCCAGGGCTAAGGCCCAGCAAACAAATTGTGCTCTGAGGTTAGCATAACAACAGTCCTAGCCTTTGTGGAGCACTTTATGATTTGTAAAGCACTTTACCTATATTAACTCATCTGATTCTCTTAACAGCTCTAGAAAGTATTGTTATTCTCATTTTACAGATGAGGAAACCACAGCACAGAAAGTTTAAGTGTCTTGCATGGGGTTACACAGCTAGTATCTGAAGTAAGATTCAAATGTTGATCTTCCTGTTTCCAAGTTCAGCCCTCTAAAATGAACTAGCTACTTATCAAAAGATTGGAAGACTGCTTATCATGTATATTGTACTAGGACTTTTTGTTCAGGTTTGGTTTGCTTCAGCTAAAGCAAATTTAATGAACTATTCTGGTTCTTAATAGTGAAATCTCTTTCATCTTCACTTTCTAGACTTCTGCATGTCCCCCTAGTCAATCCTAAAATGCCACATAATAACTTCTTCTAAAAAAGACGCATAGAGGACCGGACTTGTGGACTCAAGAAGACTACTCTTCCTGAGTTTAAATCTGGATTCAGACACCTACTAGGCCATGTGATCTTTTCCAAATCACTTAACTCTATTTGTCTCAATGTCCTCATCTGTAGAATGAGCTGAAGGAAAAAAAAAAGGTAACCACTCTAGCATTTTTGCCAAGAAAATGCCAAATGAAGTCATAAAGAGTTGGACATGACTAGAAAAAAATTTAGTGACTGAACAACAAGAGATAATAAGAGCTGTAATTTATAGAGCACTTTGAGGTTTGCAAAGTGATTTACATCTGTTAACTCATTTGATCCCTATAACAGCCCTGGGAGGTATGTGTTATTATCCTCATTTTACAAATGAAGAAACTGAGGTAAACATTTAAGTGGTTTGCCCAAGGTCACAACACAGCTAGTTAAATGTCTCAGATATAATCTGAAGTCAGGTCTTCCTGACTCCAACCTCTGCCCCTGGACAACCTGCACAACCTGTCTGCTGATAAAAGCCTGTCTCAATGAACTTGGGCCACGGCTATGGCCCTGCTCCATCTTCCAACACATTGACAGAGCTAAGCTGATAATTAGCCTTAGTGTACTAAGACTAATTAGTATCAAATACTTTTACTTTCTTCTAGCTATAGAATCTACTCATAACTAAGTTCAAGCTTCTGAGTCACTGCTCAGGGTTTGCTGCTTCCTACCTGGAGGTAAATCCTGGACATCTTTAAAAAAAGAAAATCATAATTATTAACAACATAATAAATAAGACTACTTTTGTCTTTTCATTCCCCTACCCCAATATCTGGGTAAGGACATATCACTGTAGATTAACATTGAAGATCTAAAATCTGACAACCACCACTTTTTATCTTTAGCACATGTCTCTTCATATTTCAGGAGTCCCAGCAAACCAGAATTCTCCCAGTTTTTGGAATATACTACATGCTTTCCTCCTGCCAATCCTTTCTCATTATATGACTTAATTCTCAGCCCATCTATGAAGATCTTTTCCAGAATCATATAATTATTGTAGCTGTTACACTTGTATAATAAATAATGTTTGATTAAATACATAAAAGTATAGAATGAGATCTATGAAAGTGAAAAATTACCTAGGGATTAGATGGATGGTCTGATGGATAGAGTGTTGTACATGGAGTCAGGAAGATCTAAGTTTAAATTCAGCCTCAGATACTTATTATATGGGTAACTTTGGGCAAGTCAATTAACTTCTGTTTATCTTAGTTTCCTCATCTGTAAAATGAGGATGATGATAGCATGTACCACATAGGATTTTTGTGAGGATCAAATGAGATAAGTGTAAAAACACTTTTAAGTGTAAGATAAGTATAAGGCACTCTTAGCATAAAGTAAGCATTATTTAAAAAATAAATAAGCAAAGAAAATAATGTAAGTACTATATAAATGTTAGTTATTAATATTATTAAATATGAAGATCAAATGAGCTAATATCTATAAAGTGCTTTGCAAACCTTAAAGCACTATCTTCATGCGTTAAGACCATTCTAGACTTTTTATATTTTATGTTTCTACTCCCCACTATGAATTCTTCAATTCACTGACACTGGACTCCTTGTAGTTCCACAAACAAGACACATCATATCTTAGCTTTACTTTTTCTCAGGCTGTGCCCCCTATTCTGGGAGATTCTTTCTCATCTTTATCTCCTGGCTTCCTTTAAGTTCCCCCTAAAATCCCATCTTCTACAGGAAAGCCTTTCCCAACCTCTTAATTATAATGTAATCATTAGTGTTAATTATTTCCTAATGTCATCCTGATGGAACCAGCCTCTAACTTGTAGTTGGCTAAAGCTGAACAGAGTAGGCCGTAGTCGAAGCAATACAATAATTATATGATTTTAACAGAGGATGGGATTATAGAGAGGGTGAGTGCAAAGAATTGTTGTTATGTCAAGGTCAGGGCACAAACTGCTTGCTGGTCTGTAAAACAAGATGTTCCCTAATATTTTGACATTTTCCCTTTTGGGTCAAAGAGAGAGGACCTGAAAGAATCCCTACCATTTTGGCCAGTAAGGAAAGTGCAGGTATAAGCCAAAATGCCACAAGGGATAAGTTTGGTTAGAATGAGCATTGTTATCCCACGAGGTCAATTCCTTGAGAGGCGACCAATGGGAAGTGCATGCCCAAGTATCATTGCTAGCCATTGTTTGCTTGCAAGCTGAAAAGAGAGAGGGGCTAATAATGTAGAGGGAGAAAAAGCCAGTAGAATTAGGGCCTTGGTGGTTGGGCACATAACAAAAGGGAAAAGGAAAAAAAAAAAAAAAAAAACTAGGGCAGTATACTCAGCCTTCTTCAGGAATCATGGGACAGCTGTCTCATTTGGGATATCAGCTGCTTCTGGTCTTGAATGAATCTTGAGGTCTCCAAAGGGTTCTGCCATCTACTCAGGAGCAAGGGCTTTCTTCAGATGATCCAGGAGTCCACACCCACAAATTTGGCAGAAGTAGGACTAGTCAGAAGGACTAGGAGGGGGCTTCAGAAACAATGATTGCTTGATCAGAATGGTACCAATTTTCAGGTAAGAAAACTTGCATCAATCTTTAGATCTGAGTTTCTGGTCCAGAAATCTCCACATAATAAATAGAGATGATCTAGTTTCCTTGTCACATAGGGCTAGGTTCAAACAATACACAAAGTTTTTCTCACAATTTCCAAAATTGCATAATTGCAAAAGTCAGGTAAAGATCAAACTACTTAGAGGTTTCAAAATGGATTAATTCTGAGAAGGGAGATTTACATGTTTCCAAGGTAACCAAGAAAACAAATATGAGTAAAATCAAGTCTCCTTGTATTCTAGTAACACCATCTTCAATATGCATTCGATCAGCACATTTTGAGTCTCTGAAGAATCATGTAGTTATTTAGTCCCTAGATAGCATTCCTTGAACAATAGGCTTTATTTCTCAGGACAGCTTTAAGAGGGTATCTGCTTCTCTGGTTCCAAATCTAGATGTTTCTAGCTAATTCTGACTAAATTTAATAAATTTGATTCTTTAATCTTGAAACTAAAGAGAATGTCTGTTTATATACCATTTGCTGTTTCTGTCCTATACCTGTGTGTGGGACAGCAACCCTTGCCCAAATTAAAATCAGAGACTTTCAAGGTAAAAAGCAAAAAGGATTTATTATGATCTTGCAAGAAAGGGCAGCTCCCAGAAATAGCAGTGTTGATATAGGAGTGCAAAGCACAATCTGCAAAACACAGGATTATACAGACCCTAACTCAGAAACCTCCACCCCACTTCTGACTTTTTTCCCCCTTGGCTTGGATAGTCCAGGCTTACATTATAAAACTCAGAAATTTACGCAGAGTCTAAAAATCTACCTGGAGATTAAAAATCTACTCAGAGACAAAAAAAAAAAATCTACCTAGAGACAAAGAATACTAGCTAATGACACACTTTACCATTTTAGGAACTTAATGCTAATTGTAGTAAAAAAAAAAAAAAAAAAAAGCAGGGGAACAGGAGGGAAATGTATGTTTAAGATAAAGACCTACAGCTTTGGGCTATAGCAAGACTTGTTATTGCAAAGTCCCAGGTTATAATTAGGGCATAGGTGGAAGCCACAATATTTTTTTAATTATTATTTTATTTATTTATTTATTTATAATAACTTTTTATTGACAGAACCCATGCCAGGGTAATTTTTTACAACATTATCCCTTGCACTCACTTCTGTTCCTATTTTTCCCCTCCCTCCCTCCACCCCTTCCCCCTAGATGGCAAGCTGTCCTATATATGTTAAATATGTCGCAGTATATTCTAGATACAATATATGTTGCAGAACCGAATAGTTCTCTTGTTGCACAGGGAGATTTGAATTCAGAAGGTATAAATAACCCAGTAAGAAAAACAAAAATGCAAGCAGTTTACATTCATTTCCCAGTGTTCTTTCTTTGGGTGTAGCTGCTTCTGTCCATCATTGATCAATTGAAACTGGAAGCCACATTCTTATGAGAGGTCTTCACTCAGTTTATCCAATTCGCCTGCATAGAGCTTGCTTGTATATATTTGCTTGTTGTCTCCCCCCTCGTCTTTGAGGAGCAGGGTCTGTCTTTTGTGTTTCTTTTACTCCACTACTTAGCACGGCGTCTGACACATAATAGCATACATAGTAATACACATTTGGTGATTGAATCTGGTCCAGACCACCTGCATAGGTCTTGAGCAGATACAGGCCTGGGTGGGACTAGGAGCTCCAGTTCCTTGGATCCAGCAGTATTTCTCAGTGCTAGAAGAGTAATCCCATATAAATGTCCTTTATTAAAGAAGCCTTCCTTTGAATGAAATTGGTTAGGACCAGGTTAATTTCCTTTAACAACAGCAAATGCCATTAAAAAAAAATGTGCTTTTGTACTAGAAAAGCTCAGTATTATTCTCTTTCTTCAACTGCTATTCAGTGCCTGGAAGAAAGAGCCAAGCACCAAACACAGAGAAAAAAGGATTGCCTTGTCAAAAAAATTTTAAAAAGCAGAAGGCAGATAGAGAACAAAATAAATTGAAGACCTAAAAAGAAAGTCAAAGATGTTATTGATAATACAAATTGCATACCCTTTAATATTGATCTTTTCCACTAAATCCTTAAAGGATTATTTGAACTTCTAAGATTGTATACATTTTCATTTCCAGGGCTTAAGACCTAGAAGATTTATGTCATAAGGCACAGGATTAAATACTTAAAAAAAAAAAAAAAACTTTTTTGATATTGGCACAAAATGACAGAGCTAGAAAGTTCATTTTTTTTGCTAGAAATTTGAGGAAATATTATATTAGGAGTAGAGAATTTAGAGTTTCTAAATATTGGAGTTCCCAATAGCAAGAGTAAACTAATTGCAAATGCCAGATCTGCAACATTTCAAAAGTAATCTTAAAGATTACTTGCTTTCATGGACAAGATTTCTCAAAAGCTAATTTTAACAATACCAATAATAATACCCAGCATTTAAATAGTGCCTATTATGTACCAAGTACTTTACAAATATCTCAGCTGACCCTCATAACAACCCTGGAGGTAGACATTTATTATCCCCATTTTACAACTGAGAAAACTGAGTCAGAGTTTAAGTGACTTGTTCAGGGTCATACAGCTATTACATATCTGAGAGTAGATTTGAACTCAGGTGTTTCACATTCCAGGCCTTATTCTACTGTGCTGACTTCAGTGCTTAGTGAAGAGAATACAGGAAATGGCAGAAAAAGAGTCGCCAGTAATAATAATTAAAATTTATAGAGAAATAGGGACTAGAGGGGCAATTAGATGGCGCAGTGTAGAGAGCACCAGCCCTGAAGTCAGGAGGACCTGAGTTCAAATTTGGCCTCAGACACTTAACACTTCTTAGGTATGTGACCTTGGGCAAGTCACTTAACCCCAATTGCCTCAAGAGAAAAAAAAGAAATAGGGATTGGAACCAAGATTCATTCATCTTTCTACCAATAGGGGATTTTTTTTTTTTTTTTTTTTGCACCTATTAGTTTTAGAGAGTATCAAAGGGATCCAGAACTGGATGACCTCAAAAGCCACATAGTCCCTTTTACAGAAGAAGCTGAGACTCAGAGGTCTTATCCAATTAACAGAGCCTTGCACATAGTAGATTCTCAATAAATTTCTTTTGACCTATTAATTCTTATTGAAAGTCATTACTAGTAACTAGAAAGTCTTCTACCAGATTTATCCTTTCATTGTTATCCCTTTAGGTATGGCCCCATTTTTTTATGGGAAGCCACCATATTTATGGTTACTGCTAACTTTTAAAATTTAGCAATAATTTTCAATTTCTCATCCTCTTTCTTCCCAATGACCAATCATTTGCCAAGGCTTGTGGATTCTACTTCTACCATATCTTTCACATGTTTCTCTCCTACAGCAACCACCCTCTTCATCTCTTGCCTAAATTGTTGCAATAACCTAATTGGTCTGCCTTCCTCAAATCTGTCTTCCACATAGTTTCCAAAGCTGCCAATGTGATATATTCCTGAGGCTCAAGTCTGGCCATGTTATTTTACTCAAGGAAGCTCCACTGGTTCCCACTTGCTTCTAGGATTAGTCAATCAGTCAATAAGCATTTATTAAAATTCTATTATGTGTCAGACACTATGTTAACTGCTGAGGATACAAAGAAAGGCAAAAAACAATCCCTGCTTTCAAGGATCACACAGTCTAATGAGAGAAATATTACAAAAACAAGTAAATACAAGATGATTTGAAGATAATCTCAGAGAAAAAATTAAGATTAAGCAGGACTGGGAAGGCTTCTTGAAAACCGTGGGACTTCAGGTGAAATTAGAGGGAATTCACAAAAACTAGGAGTTAGAAAGGAGGAGTGAGAGAATTTTAGGCATGGGGTATAATGAGTGAAAATGCCCAGAATCCAGAGATAGAGTTTCTGGTTCAAGGAATAGCGAGGAAGCCAGTGTCACTAGCTAGTACACTGAGATTATAGGGTGACATAATAAATAAGATTAGAAAGGTAGAAAGGGGCTAGGTTACTGGGGACTTTTAAAACCAAACAGATGTATTTTTATTTGATCTTGGAGACAAAAGGAAACCAATGGAGTTAACTGTGGGTTGGGGGTAGGGATGTGGAGGAAGAGGGAAAAGATCATATCTTTATTTTAGGAAGATTTATTTAACAGCTGGGTAGAGAAGCCCTTTGGCACAGTGCCTGGCACATAGTAGGTGCTTCATAAATGTCTATTGATTGATTGATTGGAGTGGGAAGATACTTGTGGCAGGTAGAATAATCAGCAGGCCACTGTAATAGTCCAGGCAAGAAGTGTTGAGGATCAGCACCAAGAAAGTGGCAGGGCCGAGGAGAGAAGGGTGAATGTACAAGAGATATTACCAAGGTAAAGATAAAGACTGGTCATGGCAACTGATTGGATATGGAAGGGTGAAGGAGAGTGAGAAGTCAAGCATGATACCAAGGTAGTAAGCTTGGATAACTGGGAGAATGGTGGTACCCTTGAGAGCAATAAAAATGTTAGAAAGAGGGCAGGGTTTTGGGGGAAAGAGAAAGTTCAGTTTTAGATGTGTTGAATTTAAAATCCATTTCAAAAGATCCAACAGGTATTTGGAGATGTTAAGGAAGTAACGAGAAATACATTAAAGCAATCATCTATACAAAGACAATAATCTAATCTCGGAGATTATCAAGTGAAAAAACATAAACGGAAAAGGAGAGCATCTCAGGAGATACTCAATATTACAGGGCATGATCTGAATGCAGATTTAGCAAAAGAAAGTGAGAAGAAGCAGTCTGACAGGTAGGAGAAAAACTAGGAAAAAGCTGTGTCAAGAAAACCTAGAGAAAGAAGAGTATCAAGAAGAAAGTGGTTGATTGGCAATGCCAAGGGCTATAGAGAAGTCACAAAGAATGAAGATGGAGAATAGGCCGTTAAATTTAGTACTTAAGGTATCATTGGTAACTTTGGAGAGAGCCATTTCAGTTAAATAATGAGATTGGATACCAAAGTATAGAGAGCTTAGAAGGGAGTGAGAGGAAAGGAATTAGAGACACTGATTATAGATAACCTCTCAAGGTTAGCCACAAAAGTGAGGAGAGAGTGATAGCTAGAAATGATGGATGGATCAAGTAAGGAATTTTTGAGGATGAGAGATTTTTTATGAATCTTGTTTATATGTAGGAGGGAAGCAGCCAATAGACAAAGAGATATGTAAGAAAAGTGAAAGACTGAGAATGATAAAGGGGGCAATATGTGGTAAAGCAAAAAAATAAAAATAGTATACTCAATAAAAATGAGTCTACACTCAGTCTCTATAGTTCTCTTTCTAGATTCAGATGGCATTTTCCTTCCCAAATCTATTGAAATTATCTTAGATCACTGTATTGCTAAAAAAAAAAAAAAAAAAAAAAAGCTAAGTCCACACAGTTGATCATCACATAATCTTGCTGTTACTGTTTTTCTGTTTTTGGTCATTTCACTCAACATTTATTCATGTAAATTTTTCCAGGTTTTTCTGAAATCTGCCTGCTCATCATTTCTTATAGAACAGGAGAATTCCATTACATCCATATGCTACAACTTGTTCAGGCATTCCCCAATTATAGGCATCCCCACAATTTATAATTCTTTGCCACCACAAAAAGAGCTGCTGTAAATATTTTTGTATATGTAGATCTTTTTCCATTTTTTATTATCTCTTTAGGATACATAACAAGTAGTAGTGTTGCTGAATCAAAGGGCATGAACAGTTTTATAGCACTTTGGACATATGTAACACAAATTTGTAGTTGACCCACTCAACATGGTTTCATCATTTTTCTCCATCTTTGTTTACTAACATATGAGTAGGAGCAAGCCAAGCCTTGGCAGAGAAAGATCTGTGTTAAGATAGGAGTTAAAGAAACTGAGGAAAAGATAGTATGGAATTAAGTTGGTTCACCAAGGAGTCAAGATAGGGAAGAAAGGAAAATGTAATAAGTGAAGAGACTAATGGCCTGGGACAGAACTGGGGAATGGAAAAATTGGAGCACAAAGAACAGGTATGGAGTTGCAAGGCTGAAAATAGATTATGGTTACATGATGGAATTTCAGAGTTCATGAACATGGAAGATACAAAATCAAAAGTATGACCAATACTGTGTGTAGCTAAGATAGGGTAAATAAGTAGGTTATGGGACATAAACAAGTTAAGGAACTATACATACATATATATGTTTTGATGAAAAAGGGGAAATCTGGTAAAGACAGGATGGAATGGAATGTGTATGTATATACATATATATAAACATATGGATATATATACAAATACACATACATATACATCCATACACATTTAAGTCACCTAGTAAGAAACTGGAGCTGGGGAGGAAAGACTGTGAACCAGATGTTGAATTCATAGAGGAAGGAAGGAGTGTCTTAGAATCAATAGACAAGAGCAAGAAGAATGTTGCTTCGTGACAAATGTGCATTGAATGACCCTCAGAGGACTAGAAGTTACTGAGTGATGGTGATAGAGGGAGAGATTGGAAGCAGTGACAAGGAAGTCTTATTCTAATTCTCTTTTTATGACCAATGAGACAAGAAATATTAGTAAAAGTGCCATGAGTGCCATAAAGGCTGGCCATGGAACTTGTATCAGGAGTGAGCCAGGCTTAAGATGAAAGCAAATTTGCTACTTATATGGAACAGGCGTTCCAAAGAGCACAGTGGAAGGGACAGGTAGCTTTAGAGTGGGATCTTTGTGGGTTTGGGTTGAAGGGGATGAGGGAGCAATCAGTAGAAGACCAAAAAGGTATTTGAACTGTGACATTGGGGGGTTGGAGTGGGGAGGTTATGATGAGATGAAAGTACGTTAATCATTGAAGGATAAGTTCAGATTGTCATTGTTTATATGAATTTACAGATGAAGTTTTTCAAGGGAATCAGGTAGAAGTATAGCTGGAAAGAGGTGGGGAGGATGGGGTAATCAGTTGGGGGCAAAGTCAGGTGGCCTGAGACAATGGCTAGATGGAGATGGAATGGGTATTCAGAGATTAGGAAGCCCTTTTGTGTGGGCATACAAATTCTTCTGCTTGGCATTTAAAATTCTTTACAATCTGGTAGTAGTCCTGGTTTCAAGACTTAGAACTGATTACTTTTCTTCTTTATATTTTATGTTTCAGCTAAACTGGCTTACTTATTGCTTTTTCCTTATGAAATTCCACCTTCTATCTCTACTGCCTTTGTACAGGACTTCCCCCATGCGTGGAACATACTGTTCCCTCATTTCTCAGAATGCCTAGTTTCCTTCAAGGAAAAGAAAAAGCTCAAAAATCATTTCTCTGATTACCAAAGTTGCTGGTGTCTTCCTTTTCCCTTGCCATCCTGACAGACTCTCATCACTTCCCACTTGAACTATTGCAATAGTTATCTCTAGTTGTCCTGATCTATATCTTGCTATTGGACCCAGATGACTCTAGAGGAAAAAGTGAGGCTAGTGGCTTTGCACATCCCACCCTCACTTAAATCTAATTTACTTGTTTTTCATGGTATCACCTCCCAAATGCCATGGTATTCTTCAAGAATGAAGGACAAACAACCTATATGAGTAGACCTGCACTACTGGAACCCAATTGGAACTGATCAATTGAACAATTTTCCTTCCTTCCTTCTTTCCTCCCTTCTTTCCTTCCCTCTTTTCTCTTTCTTTCTTTCTCTCTCTTTCTTTTGTCCTTCTTTCTCTTTCTTTCCCTCTCTATTTCTTTTCTTTATTTTGTTCCTTCCTTCCTTCCTTCCTTTCTTTTTTCTTTCTTTCTCTCTTTCTTCCTTCCTTCCTTCCTTCTTTCTTCCTTCCTTCCTTCCTTCTTTCCTTCCTTCTTCCTTTCTTTCTTTCTTCCTTCCTTCATTCCTTCCTTCATTCCTTCCTTCCTTCCTTCCTTCCTTCCTTCTTTCTTTCTTCCTTCCTTCTTTTCTTTCTTTCTTTCTTTCTTTCTTTCTTTCTTTCTTTCTTTCTTTCTTTCTTTCTTTCTTTCTTTCCCACCCCAGGGAATCAAGATAAAATAGTTTTATTCTGTTATCTGGGTGAGACTAGTTGAATCCAGGACTACTCCTATTTAGCCTGAGCTGGAGATCAGATTTCTATCCAATTTTATTGAGTTGGAGATTAGTCCAAAGACACTCATTCAATTCCAATATTCTCTATTGTGATTCCAGCTCAAACTGCTCCCAGACCCCACCAAGAGCTGCTCATGGAGCTTCCTTCACCTCAATCCCTTGCAGAAGACCTAACATGCCATGCCAAGGAACCTCTCTCTTCCCTTGGCATAGCTGCAACCCTCTGCTCACTGAAATGACATTCTCTTTCAGTGTTACTTCCTCTTTATCTCTCTCACCTATTACCCTGACAAGACCTTATTCACCTCTCTGTCAGAATTTCTCTGCTAGAAACCTTCTCTGCTAGAGGATTCCTCTGCTAGATCTTTAATAATAAACTTCTTTTGCCAGTTTAAATTTTCGGGTTTGTAAATTCATTTACAAAAGACCTGTGCCACCAGAAGGGGGTTCCTACAACTCCCTGCACTGCACCATACCTCATCAAGACTAGAGACCAAACCCCATTAAATAGGAATACTATAAGGCATACACACATTTCACAATGGTGACATTTTGTTGTAATGTAAAAGATTGCCAAAAATCATATTTCTAATTTCCATATACAGAGACTACATGGTCTTTTGCTGTATGAAGAAGGAAAACAACAGGAAGCTCAATTTTTAGGCAGGTTATTCTTGGAAGAAACAATGAGAATATAATAAAATGAAACAACTAGTTAAGTACTATTCCAGAAGAACTCTCCACTTAGGGTTTTACAGGCACCTCTGAAAAATGCTTTTGTTTGCTTGGTTGGTATACCACACATATATCTCTCCTGTCAGTTTCTAATCCATAGGTCTTTTTGCTGCCCATTCATTTCCTTTCATTATACTTTATTTAGAACTTCATATTTTTATCATCATTAAAAAGTTGTTTTTTTTTTTTAAGAGTACACCAAGGAAAAGAACTCACCAGAAATCCTACCATTCAAATCTCTCCCTCTCTTTAATTAAGTTAAATTTCATTATGCTATATTTTATCTTTTCCAGCTGACAACAGCTAAGAGGATTCATGTCACTCCATTGTAATTTATCTTTACAATGAAGAGGGTTTTGTTTTTGTTTTTTATCTTTTTAAAGTACTGGGAGGTTGTATCTTTGGGATTTTTTAAAATGTGGTCATTTCTATACTTTGTATTCTTGATTCCTAAATTCCTTCCACTTCTTCCTCCTATCCTTCCCTTCTTCATCTCAGGAAACTCAGAGCTAAATATGGTAATTCAACTTCAGAAACTAACTCATCCCAGGTGCCAGATAATATCTATTTCTCAATTCTTAACTGGTGCTTCTTCTGTTTTTATTTTTAACTGTCCTGTTTTAAATTACCTTTAATTCAGTAAGCCACCTCAAATCCTTCTTGCAAACAAGCAGAATATAAATCATAGACAAGTATATACATACAATAAATTACTCTCAATTGCTGCTAAAATGCTCTATCCTTCCTGTGTTCTAATGGTAATGATAAAAGCTAAGGGGGCATGTTGAAACTTTCCTTTGAAATCTAGTCTCCAGGGATGTTATAAAACTACTTAAACTTTGTTTTTAAAAACAAACAAAAATAAAACAGTCTTTGTAAGCTTTCCATTTACATACATCTTCAAAATGTTTTGTTCTGGTGGAGTTACAAACCCTTTGTTATTATTCAGTTTGGAAGAACTTTCTTCATAAACTATAACTGAAGCAGTTTCAAAAAAAAAAAAAAGAATTAGTTCTTGGATTTAATCTCAGTTTCTAAAGGAAGTCATTATGTGTATGCAAGGTAAATATATGGCAGTGAGTAGGAGTAAGCTTTTCTCAAAAAGAGAAATAAAGGAGAGTGGGGGAAGCAACTAAGAAATCTTCAAATTATTTTTAGAGAGTTGTCAGACCCTAGTTTATTTGACCTATCCAAACAATTTGTCGCACCAAATTAAATCATTTGGAAGAACACAATAATCTAGTTTCTAGCCTACTTTGACCATCATGAAATGTGAATGTATTCCATGATATCTCTCTTTATATGAATGACTGGTAAGACTTAGCTATGCATTACTGAGATGCTATAAATCAAGCGAGTTTAAGATGAAGTTAGTTATTCTTCCCCAAAACATGCTTAACCTTTAAATTTAGATGTAAAAGACTTAAAGAAATCAAAGGCCATTATGTGAAAAAAAAAATCTTCACAAGAATAAATTTATATTATGTAGAATGTCCTCAAAGTCTTAGTGTGGTTTTAAAACTTTAATAGGTAAATAATTATAAGCTTTATTAGCTTGAAACTAAGATTTTGGGGACATTCTGAAATAAAAATTCAGTGCAATAAACTGGAATATTTGGATAAGGATGAAGTAGACAGAATTGGGTACCCATATGACATAAAGAAAATTTTGAGTTATAGAATTTTATAAAAAGATATGAAATTATATTACTGTTTATTTCAGGATTTACATTATAAGATAAATACATATGTATATGAAGCAATAAAGTTAGTAAAAATTTAATTCAGATAAGATCTCTTCTACATGATAACATATCATAAACCTATGTACTTTTGATGAACCAGTTTTTTATGGGTCAGATTAACTGAAAACAAAAGCTTAGAAGTAATTGTCTGGCCACTTGGTAATAATGTATTTATCAAAATGCAAAATGGTCTTCAGTACTGTGTCACCTCTTCTACTTTGGCAGTGATAGTGACAGAGAAATGAAAAGAAGATATAAGGTGATAAGAATTACACAAGTTTTAGACTATCACTATATTTTAATTGAGTCAGTACCTTATGTAATGGGCTGAGGCTTGAGTTGATGCACGGAGGTCCCAAGCACCTGAGGCTAAATAGTAATTGTTCCATACTCTATTAATATATAAGCTTGGAGAAAGAATGGCCCCGCCCACTCTTTGTGCAAGTCCTGATGTGTTGTATAGGAAATGATGATTTTGGTGGGTGGAGGCAGGGGAGTGGAAAGGGAAGTGGAAGGAGAGACTGCTGGCTGGTGTCTTGTCACAGCTGCTCGCATTGCTATCACGACTGCCCTTCACCTCCGATCCCCCTCTGTTAGCTGGCTTCCTGTTGCAGCTGCCCATATTCCTATCGCAATCTTTTTTCATCTCTTCACTTCAATAAAGATTGAAGATTTTTCCCTTAACCTGAATTCCTGACTTGGGCTGATTTTAAATACGAAGTCATCACACCTTAGACAGGAAATCTTTATCCAATAACAAAGTGATACTATGTACTTTACATAACACTAGAGGAACTGAATTATATCTTCAGGCAACAAATGGAGCTAGTGAGTTGAGGGGAAGGAGAAAATGACTTTTGCACACACAGTGTTTTCATCTTTCTCCTCCTTGGAGGAGTGGTTTAGATGCTATATGTTACAGATAGTGGTGAATCAGTTTAAAAATTATCTACTCTTATTTCTTCAGAACCTTCTACTCTCACTAGCTTGTAATTTATTTCAATGATATATGAATTCTGAATTTTTATAACAGATTTATACAGATTAGTACCACTCTCCAATTTTGACTTAGTCCCCCAGTTCACCTTTTATGGATCAAATCTTTTGATTTAAAATAAGGAATGCTTTCTCCCAATAAAATACACATAGAGCTTAGCATTTGTCCAAGTCAATATGTTTTTTTATGTCAGTAAATTATATCTAATTTGAAAGCAAGATGCAAAACAAAAAAGCTAGCCTATTTGGCTAACCAGGAAGGAAGAAAAATGGCCTTGCTAATATAGCATCTTTGCTGAGGCTATTTCCCCCAACTCCTACTCTTGGTGAATCCAATTCTTAGTTGGTGCCTAACTACAGCTATTCAGGCTTTGATGGTAACCTTGAAAATCTGGATAGCTAGTTCTATCACTCATGAACCCTCACTAGTATACTCTTTATTAATCAATTGGCCAACCAAATTCAATTAGTTTTTTTTGGCAAAGATTATTTTCTAGGCTGGTATAGTAGGAACAATTGTTACAATTTTATTCCTCCTTCTTCCTTGCCCCCCCCCCAAAAAAAAAAATTAATCATAGGATACTTTCTGCTTCAAGGTACATGGGAAGAATGAACTAAAATTTAAACTGTGATTATAGAGAGGTATTGGGCCTGTGACAAAGGGTAATTCATAACTCTTGATTTCTGGAAGTTTTTTTTTTTTTTTTGAGGTATTTTATTATAAAGTCTTTATGAAGTTCCCCTTATATGTACAACTGTCTTCTGGGCTCCATACCCTTGTACAGACCTTTCTCTTTGCCACAAGAGGTCATACTTCCTGAAGCTGTTTCTTTTATTGGATACTTTTATTTCTATATTTCTTTTTATCTTTGTTGCCAATGTGTCCTCAGTGTATTCTAATCCAAGTATATTGATTCCTATTTTCAGTTTATCTTACAATATGGTTAATGATTTGTATAGGAACCAAAATAAGGTCAAAATAGTTGCTTGATTTGGGTATAAAGGATGATACCATAAATAAATTAGGAGAGCAAGGGATAATTTACCTTTTAGAACTTTGGAGAAAGGAGGAATTTATGACCAAATAAAAACTAGAGAACATTATGAAAGGCAAAATGGACAACTTTGATTACATTTAATTAAAAAGTTTTTGCACAAACAAAACCAACAGAAACAAGATTAAAAGGAAGTACAAAGCTGGAAAAAATCTTTACAGTCACTATTTCTGATAAAGATCTAATTTCTAAAATATACAGAGAACTGTGTCAAATTTAAAGGAGCACAAGTCATTTCCTACTTGATAAATGGTCAAAGGATATGAACAATTTTCAGATGATGAAATTAAAGCCACTTATAGTGATATTAAAAAAATGCTCTAAATCATTATTGACTTAGAGAAAAGCAAATTAAAACATCTCTGAGGTATCATCTCACACCTCTCATATTGGCTGATGACAGGAAAAGATAATGATAAAATATTGAAGGGGATGAAGAAAAATTAAGACATTAATGCATTTTTGGTGGAGTTGTGAAATGATCCAACCTTCTGGAAAGCAATCTGGAACTATGCCAAATGACTATAAAACTGTTCACACCCTTTGACCCATTAGTGCCGCTACTGAATTTATATCCCAAGTAAATCATAAAGGAGGGAAAACACTCACATGTTCAGAAATCTTTGTAGCAGCTCTTTTTTGTGGTAACAAAGAATTGGAAAATAAGTGGATGCCCATCAATTGGAGAATGGTTGAATAAGCTGTGGTATATGAAGATAATAGAATATTATTATTATGTAAAATTAATGAACAAGATGATTTTAGAAAGGTCTAGAAAGATTTACATGAACTGATGCTGAGTGAAGCAGAACTGGGAATACATTGTACACAATAACAGCAAGAATGTGCTCTGATCAGCTATGAAAGATTTGGTTCTTCTCAGTGATCCAAGGCAATCCCAATGCACTTTGGATAGAAAATGCCATCAGCATCCAGAAAAAGAATTATAGAGACAGAATGTAAATCAACACATGCTATGATCACTTCTTTTTTTCTGTTTTTTTTCCCTCTCCCTTTTGTTCTGATTTTACTCTTCCAATATGATTCATAAATCAATGTGTATTGTAAATAAATTAATTTTTAAAAAAATGATTGGTATGGGGGCAGGGGAGAATTCTAAAGAGCAGTTACCTCTCAACTGAAATGTTAAATACTAGACTTGTCCATCAATTAACTGAAATTGCCACTGGAGTATACTTTTTATATATGGACTAAGAGATATGACTTTCATCCACTCACCAGGATCAGCCTATGAATCAATCAAACAATAAGCATTTATTAAGTAAGTGCCTATTGTGTATCCAGGAACTTCGTAGGATCTTGCAGAGGAAAAAAGTCAAAAGTGACTTCAATGATTGGGCCAGCTGTAAATATTCAGAGCTTCAGGAGCCACCACTCCTGTTTCTGCTACCAGGTTAGTCTAACTCTTTTGACAGGCTCCCATAGCCTATCTTTCAACAGCTGCTGAATTTCCAACTTGTTTCTCAACTCTTTTCTTTCTGCCTACCCAGGTCCTAAGATCATTCTTCTGCTTGAAAATCAAAGTCAGTTTTTAAGTGTCTTCACCTCCAAGGCAAGTTATATATCAATCTTGACATTTTGCCTAATGTCAAAACTAGAAGAAAAATTGTAGCAAAAGAGAAGGATGGCTTATGAATATTTCTTAAAAGAGAAAATATGGAAATTGGGAGAGTTGGTCTTGGGAACATTTGGTCATTTCGTATTGCAGTCCACATGATTTTCCCTTATTTGTTTATTTTTGGCAAAAAGATTACCATGAAAATAATGGCAGCCTATGTACCAATATCTATTGCAGAGGATGTAAAGATAAAAGAAATTCAATGAAGTACTTACTAAGATCCTCCAAAATAAATCAATATACCCTTTTAAGTTCAATGGGTTTCAATTTAATAGTAGAAATAGATGGGGATACTGAGAACTATGTCAGAAATAAAGGATAAATGAAGATGATGATTTATAGACTATACTGAAATGCCATGCCTATACATAATGAAAACTCACTTTATGAAAAGAATTGGAAAAAACTGGATAAAATGATCCTTGAAGACATCTTAAAAAATGACACTGAACTTTCAGCTAAGAAGGCTACCTAAATGAAGACAAACATCCCATCTTCCAAACAGACCCAATAAAGATCAATAAACTGCATTCACTTGTCCCCAAAAAGATATGAGGAGAAATGTTTGTCAGTCTCATTGCCACCTTTGGGTCTTTATTTTGGTCTGGCTATGGAAATGAGGCTTTATGCATAACCAGTTTGGGCTATCTCTTTAGATTATAGGTTGCTTTGGAGTACTCCAGAGTGGGTTGAGGTCTTTGGTGCTTTATACACCAGTAGATAAAAAGGTGGAGATCCTTAATAATTCACCACTCTAGGGTAAGGGAACTCTGGGTACCTTTGAATACACTAATCATGAAGGTTAGATAAAGATAAACAAAAGGGTTGGTAAAATTCCTTTGACTATATTGATGGACTCTCAATTGTGCTATCTCTATCTACTCCTTCCCCTTTCCTGCCTCTGGGGAAAGAGGTTTGAGCTAACCAGACTATATCAAAGGTGTATCAAGTAAGACCCTGAAATTCACAGAAATTAACTTTATATACCTTAAGTCAGGCACTATACTCTACACTTTATTTCCTTTGATTCTCTCAACAACCCAATAAAGTAAGTGCTATTATTATCTCCATTTTACAATTGGGGAAATTGAGGCAAATAATTAAGTGATTTGCTCAAAGTCACACCACCAGTAAGTGTTTGAAGTTTTCCAAATGCTACACCCAGAGCTCTATCCACTGCACCCCTTAGTTTACTCAAAAAGGAGAGTGAAAAGAACACACTAATATAGAAAATAAGAATGGGATAGAATTACTATTTCTCAAAATTGGGGTATGAAAGAAAAATACACAAACATGGAAGGGTGTGTGGAAGGATTAGGTATCAGTCAGATAAGCTTCACTCTTATTTGAATTGGACAAAGGAGAATTGAATGTGCACAAAGACTTTGAGATAGGGAAGGGTGGGATTTAGAAGAAGGATACTACTAGGGAAGGAATACTTATAAGCAAAGGAAGCTTCTTCTTTGGAAGGTTGATCCTGAAGAGGGGATTAAAAGGAAAAAAGAAAAAGAACTGAAAACTAAAATTTTTCTCATCAGTTGGGGATGGCTAACAAATTATGGCATTTGAATTTAATGGTGCACTATTGTGCCATAAGAAATGATGGAAAAATGTTTTAGGGAATCTTGGGAAGACCTGTATGGATTGATGAAAATATAGTAATAATGTTAACATTCCTCCAAGTGTGAAAACTCCAAGGCTATGGGCATATTCTCAATTGTGTGGGATGATGGAAGAAATTAGGGTGAGAAATTTGAAGGGTTCATGCCCATAAGTGTGAGATCATCAAAATAGAGTAAGAAGAATTTTGAATACGAATATAGAGATAAAAATGGAAATCAAAACAAAACTCTTCTGCCTAATGCCTTTAAGACTATGTACTCCTTGAGATATGAGGAAAATCCAAATGCAAGCAAGGTATGCAGCTAGAGAAAAGAGGAGCAGAGCTGAATCTGGAGTTGCGCTAGGAGCAGAAATGGATCAGGAATGCCCAGGAATAGAGTCTTTATGGCCAGGCAGAATTCTCACACTGCATTGATGTGTATTCTCTGAAATAAGGATCAGTGAGTCTTCCAAACCTTGACTATTCCCTTCATTATTCCCATCAATGCTGTTATTTGGAACAGAATGAAGTGCCTTAGGTTGTGAAATTTAAGATTGTAGTTGTATAATGGGTGAAAGAGAAGTGATGATGGCCTTCGTAGATAACTTGTTTATT
The DNA here is from genome assembly GCF_016432865.1 of Antechinus flavipes. Taxonomy (NCBI): domain Eukaryota; kingdom Metazoa; phylum Chordata; class Mammalia; order Dasyuromorphia; family Dasyuridae; genus Antechinus; species Antechinus flavipes. The sequence goes on along the minus strand of NC_067400.1, from coordinate 545,451,395 downwards.
ATGGCTTTTATTACTTTAATTAGATGTTTGTTTTAACAAAACATGGAGGTTTGGAACAATCAGGAAATAACAGGCATCAAGAAGAAAGGGATAAGTTTTCCTAGAGTAAGCTAATGGAGCCATGAGATTTGAAAGATTAATCCAACTCATACAACCCTTAGGCCAATGAAAGGATACTACAGGAGCAACAGCCCTCAAAGAAGCAGAAAGAGTTTTTAAATTTATCTCCAAATTCTCTCTGGTCTTTGGTGCTTTATACACCAATATATAAAAAGGTGGAAGTCCTTAATAATTCACCAATCTAGGGTAAGGGAACTCTGAGTACCTTTGAATACACTAATCATGAAGGTTAGATAAAGATAAACAAAAGGGTTGGTAAAATTCCTTTGACTATGTTGACAGACTCATCAATTGTGCTATCTCTATCTACTCTTTCCTCTGGGAAAAGAGGTTTGTGCTAATCAGACTATATCAAAGGTGCATCAAGTAAGACCCTGAAATTCACAGAAATTAACTGTCATGTACATTAACCAATACCACAGGGAGAAATTGTTTTTAACTTTTTTTTTTAACTGAAAAATAGGATAGAGACTGAACTGTCAAAAAGTTTTATTATTAATGCCTTTGTAATTTAGTCTTTTCTAATGTTAGTGTTTAATTCACCAGTCTAGGGTAAGGGAACTTCAAGTATCTTTAAATACACTAATCAAGAAGGTTAGATAAAGATAGACAAAAGGGTTAGTAGAATTCTTTTAACTATATTAATGGACTCATCAATTGTGCTCCCTCAATCCTTTCCTTCCTCTGGGGAAAGAGGTTTGATCTAAACAGACTTTATCAAAGGTACATCATATATGACCTTGAAATTCATAGAAATTAACTATCATGTATATTGACCAATACCACAAGGAGAAATTGTTTTTAATTTTTTAATTGAAAAATAAAATAATCAGAGACTAAAGTATCAAAAACGTTTACTATTTATTCCTTTGTAATTTAGTCTTTTCTAATATTAGTGTAATTCCTCAAGCCCAAAAGAAAGGAATCAAATGATTTAAATTATTTGACCAAATCATAGGATAGCAAAAGTGTGGACCTAGACAGCTTCAAATTCCTGCTTTGTTGGAGATGAGGCCTTACTGAATTTCTGGTTTTCATTACTATGATGACATGGGGGAAAAAATGCTTGTGAGAACAAATGTTTGGTTTCAGGCTGTAGTCTAATTTAATATACTTGAAAAAGAAAAGTTGATGATTCAGTTCAAAACCTCTGTGCAGGGAGAGTTGATGGCAAACAATATGAAAAGGTGCAGAAGAGCCTAAATATTAAAAAAAAAAAATCTGGAACCCTTTCAAAGGCAGGCCTGTCCGAACTTGATTAAACCCTAATTTTCAGGAAACATTTTGTCTAACAAAACAGGCTGCCAAATCCTCACATCTTTTCTTCCTATGATTTTTTTTTTTTTTTTTTTTTTTTTTGGTGAGGATGGGGAGGGGTAGTCAGTTGTGGCTATTTTAACTGTCAGCTATTCAAAAAATAACATCACCATGTGGTAAAGTATGCTTACCTAATCCTAATTTTCCTCAAAGCAAGACATTTGTTTATGATTTTTTTAGGGGCCATTAACTTCATTCAATCTTCTGAAAAATTTTGCTCAAGAAGGAAAAGACATGGAAGCATTATTGAAAAGAAAGCCACAGCTTGAAGCAGAGCCGGCCTTGTGAGTAGGCAGAGTAAACAGCTGCCCTTATGGTGTGATTTCAAGGCCAGGGGAAGTCTCCCCTGACTCCCACCTCCAAACACACCCCCACACCCAAATCTCACTCTCTGGCTTGTTGATGCCTGAAATTAAAAAATTGGAGATTCATTCTCTAAGGATTTCATCTTCCATTAAAATGCAAATACTACCATGAGGACACTTTTATTAAGCCTTATCAGTTATTTATACCTTAATGTGAATGAGCTTATCATATTTTTTTCCTAAGAAGAGGTTTTAATAGGGCTTATATGCATGTGCTCCTACATGACCAATTCTGGGCCCTGTATTGAGGTCCAGTTGGAAGGGAAGAAGAATATTATTGTACCAAAATTTGTTAATCCAGGAAAATACAGCTATCATCAACTCTTTGATTATCTATCCAGAACAAATAAATACTTTAATCCCCAACTGATTTCCCTTGCTACATAGGTTTGCAGCTGGTGTGTGCTTAGAGAATGCAGAATAGTTTTAATATTAGTCTAACTAGAGTGTAATTAGGAAGGGAAACCTGTTGCCCAAAACATCATGCTTCTCAAGGCAAACAATATCAGAATTGTTCTTTATCCGCTGTCTCTGAATGATCTGTGGTGCAGGCCCCCAACCCCCTCACCAAAGGGGGGATGATTGAGAGCTGACTTTATTTAAAATAGCAGTCTGTAGTAAATTTCAGGATTAAGGTTTAGGAATACTTCTTTATTTCTCTTGTGCCCTGGATATATAGAGGTGAGTCACCTACAGCTTTCTTCCTATAATTTCTCTGCCTCCACTAAGAGGAATGCTAAGGCACTCTAACAGTAAGTACACTTCAAGTTGTCAGCACAGGCTATAATATGCTGGGGAATGGTGATTGTAGGAACACGGATTCCATTTCCTTCCTACAGGCCATTTTCCCTGTAGGCAGGAGAGGATGAGGCTGTACTGATAACGTGGAGCCAGTTTGCCAGGGGCAGTAATATATTACAACAAACTGAACCGTTCAATGACTTTGATAATAATTTACTCATTACTTTAACAGAGATTTCTTGCTATCGTGAGCATTTTCAAAAAATCTAATAAAATAATTGTGCCTCTACGGAATTCTTCCTCCCAAGTGCTTTGTAAAAGAGAATTGATGCAATTATAAAGACAACTGATTACATTCCTATAGGAGAACATGTGCATGTTTGCCTATGATGTGGCTTCTTGGTTCTATCAGTAAGAATTTATTTTCAAATGACTATAATTTAATAATATTTTCCTTCATGCAACTTCCAAAACAATTCTGTCCTTGGACAAAATGTTAATATGGAGTTGTGTTCATTTAGACACAATTTCAAATGATTCAAGTCAAGTCAATTAGAATTTATTAAACATCTCTAATGTTCTAGGCACTATATTCAACTCTAGGGATATAAGGGTGGGCATAGGGAAGAAGGGGAAAAGGAAAGAAAGCCTCACAACCTAATAGGAGAGAGAACATGCAGACTGTGCATTAAAGATATATACCAAAAAAATTATAGGTAGTATCAAAGGGAAATCCCTAGCATTAAGGGCGACTGGGAAAGGCTTCTTATTGAAAGTGAGATTTTAGGAGAGATTCAATTCACAGACTATTTCTAATTGGCATAGTGCCTAGGATGCTGGATTTAGTCAGGAAGAACTGGCTTAGAATTGTGCCTTTTATGTTTATCAGCTTGTGAAAATGGACAAATCACTTGCTCTTTCTGAGCCTTAGTTTCCTCATCTGTAAGATGGAAATAATAATGACGTCTGTCAAACTATCTTACAGAAGAGCCAAGTACAATATATAGAATATTGGGGTTATAATCAGGAAGAGCTAAATACCATTTCCATGACTCCTAAACAAGTCATTGTCTCCTTTTACCTTAGAAATCTCCCTAGGTCTTATCTATTGAAAGAGTTGCTGTATGATAAAAGGTAAAGGAAATTCTTATACTGTGGGAATCAGAGCCCCTCCTCATATTCAGAGGGTTTTATGACAATCAAGTGAAAGCACTTTACAAATATATACATACATACAAACATACACACACATACACCACATGAGCACTTTACAAATCTTAAAGCAATATGTAAATATTGGTTTTTATTCTTAAATTTGTAGCACTATTGTTTGTAATTATTTATTTAAAATTTAAATGCAAATAAGAAAAAAAGGAGATAGAAAAAAAAAAAGAAAAAATTATAATGTGCCCAGAAGAATATGAGAGGATTTGAAATATATGGCAATAAATTTCCATTTCAAGAAAGCATATATAATAATAAAAGACATTGTATTCATAACTGTCCATCTTTACTTCCTTGTAAGTTTCTTTTGTTCTCTGCTGTCCATTTTTAAATTTTATTCCTTTTTTCTCTCTTTTCTCCCCACAACCTGCCCCAAGTAGGTTACAATGAAGCATGGACATACTTGTATATGTATGTATGTATGTGTATGTATTTATATACAGATATGTAATATTCAGGCTAACTTTCTGGAGGTTCTTCGGATGAGCTTTGGTCTTTAGGTGGAGAAGTGATAAAGGCAGGAGAACCATTACTGCGATGGTCAAAGATGGAATGTCTCATTTCCAGTCCTTCTCAGCCCTTAAATATCCTATTACAATTACATCATTACAGCATACTGATTGTGAACTAGAGAACCATTACATCACCATGCTAAGTACTAAGTATATGTGAACTAGTAATAAAAACTACCAACATTTTCACTGTGTATTGTACAATTAAATAGTTTTTGAATGTGAGCGACTTTACTGATTTGTGACATATTGGAATATCTCTTACTTGATCACATAAAGGGCTTTTAATGCATTATTTTTGTTTTACTGGACCAGCTAGAACACTCCTATCTCAGGCTGAGACTCCCAGAATAACTATCTCAGATTCAAGTTGCTCTATGGGTTCATGTGCACTTGAAATGATAACTAATAATTCCCCACCTATTAATTTACTGTAGTCAGAGGACATGATCAATTTTTTAAAAAGACATTTAGCTTAATAGCACACTAATAAAATTTACACTAGAACAACTCCCCCTCCCCTAAACCTAAGGCATACTTCCCTATAAATATATATACTATTAGGAGGGAAAATAGGTATGTTTATGTATGATCACACATGAAAGGCTAATATTTATCTTTTATTTAGAAAAGTACCAATAAAATCTTGGATTTAAGTGAGGTGGAGTTGCACAAAGTTGTCAGCCTCTCTCTCCAGAGAGATAAGTCTCTGCAGAGTCATTAAAGTCCAATGGCAAGACAAAAGTGAGAATGACTGTTGATGGTCTGGGATATAAAGAATGACCTTATTCAATGTCTAATCAAACTCTAAGCACTCAAAAATGCCTGCTTTCTGCTCCGCCATTGGAAGAAATTGTTCTTAGCCATCCATGTTTTGGGAAAAGTCTTTATGTATTTGGGAGTAGACATCCCTTTAACTCACTAACAAGTCTGAGGTCTATCAATTACCCTCAACCAGAGTTAGCCAAGATGGTTGTTTTATAGGTGTGTGACCACTGGGCATGCTACAGCATCTTGGAGTCTCTTGGAGCTTCTTGGTGAGAGTTAGTGAAGGTGGACATTAAAGGGATGAGCAGCCCTAAAAAGGGGTACTAGTCTTCCCTGGATACCCATATATCCCGACATATATATATATATATATATATATATATATATATATATATATATATATATAAACAGACAGAGAGAGAAAGAAACAGAGGGACAGAGAGAGATAGGGAGATAGATCTGTTATCAGTCTTCCTACATTACAATACAATAGAACATTGAGATAACAAAAGGATAAATAAGAGAAATGATGAGAGCTAGATGGTGAAATGAATTGAGCACTAGGCTTGGAATCAGGGAAACTCATCTTTCTGAGTTCAAACTTCATTCTTACTTGTATAACTCTAGGCAAGTCATTTAACCCTGTGTGCCTCAGGTTCCTTATCTTTAAAAATGAGTCAGAAAAGGAAATGGCAGACCACTCCAGTATCTCTACCAAGAAAATCCCAAATTGGGTCACAGAGTGGTTCACACTGAATAACAATAGCAGTAAGAGGAATGATGCAAAGGAAGTTTGACAACTACTTTGAAAGTCATTTCTGATGCACTGTCCACAAGAGATAGGGAAATAATGTGAAGATGTTAAAAGTAGTAGAAGAGTAAGAAATGCCTGGAAATTTGAGAAAGTCTTGCTTTCCTAGGTTTTCATGATGTTTCTGCTTCCAACTTCTCTTATTTTTCTGATCATACAGTCTCAGGGACATTTGGTAGCACATCATTCATGTTGACTTCCTAAATATTGCTGTACTTCAGGGCTCTATCCTAGGCCTCTTCTCTCCTTATATTACCTATCTTGGTGATCTCATAAGTTCCCATGGGTTCAATTAACATCTTTATACAGATTTTCTCAAAGTAATAAATCTAGCTTTCACTTCATTCCTGAGCTCCATCCCCACCTCACCAACTACCTCTTGAATATCTCCAATCAATTATCCCATAGACAGAAGTGTGCTAATAAATGTTTCACAACTGGTTCTCTCTGAGAGGGCAGGGAAGTAAGTACTTATAATGCATTTTTAAATTGAGTCTGCATGATCAACATTTTTGCCATCATTTTCTAAAGGTTAGACAATAAAAAAAAACAACAAATCAAGCCTTCACTTGTAGCATTTGCCAATTTCTCAGGTATTAATATTTACCCTGAGAATTTAACATATGGCTCTTGAACATTGGTGTGAGATGGCTCCAACACACCTCTGCCCATAGGCCTCTGGAACTCAAACACACACAAAATAAAATTTATTGCCTTCTTCCTACTCTTTTTTCCAACTTCTTCCCCTTCCCCTTCTATTCTTAATATCCCTGTTTCTATCAAAGGCAATATCATCTTTTTAAGTTACCCAGATTCACTATTTCTGAGTCATCTTTGACTCTTCACTCTTTCTCAGCCCCCATATACCAAATTTTATTGATTCCACCTCCATATTAACTCTCACTTCAGTCCTTTTTTCTCCCCAGTTCCATGGCTACTAGTCTAGTTTATCTCCTCATGGCATCTCATGGGACATATTGTAATACTCTCCTAACTGGTTTCCCTACTGTCCTTTCCCCTCAACTCAAGATACTATATTGACATTCCAAAAGCTCAGATTTGGCCATGTCACTTTCCTGATTATGAATATTCAGTAACTATTGACTCTAGATTAAAATATAAATATCTTTAATATTTAAAATCCTTTACAATCTTTCTCAAATCTACTTGTGTAGGCAAATTTCTCTCTGCCCCTCTTCACAAACTCTAAACTGATCTAAACTCTTCTTCCTTCTACCCATTGCTTTCTATTTTAAAAATCCTTATCTATGTGCTTGTTTTATTCTCTCCCCCAAGTAGAATGTAAACTGGTGTCTTGAAATATTTGGTTTTATATTCCCACTACAAAGTGGTAGGTAATTAATGAATCTTTATTCATTGACATTGTCATTATTCCTCTCTCCATCCCCACCCAGCAGAATTCAAAGGTCATTTTTCTGTCCTTGTATCTCAGAATCTCCCACAGTTCCTGGCACAAAGTAGACATTTAGTACATGCTTGTTAAATGTAAAGGAGCACCTAAGCAATGATTAGCAGATCATCCTCCTGGGCACTTGGCACTCAAGTGTAGGTTGCTTGACACTTGGCCTTTTCATAAATTAGTTGTTAGGTTATGGTTGATGTTTTTTGGATTCCCTGAAGCTCACACTGCTAATTGTTAAGATCTGAAGGGCCTCTTAGAAGACAGGAATAGGGTCGGGTTCAGATCTTGAAACAACTGCCGTCCCCTCAGAAGTGGTGGTGTTAGCCATCACTCTGGCCTAGGTGCCTGATGCTGTGCCCTCTGCAGCCCAGTAGTGCCAGGGGGCACATGGATGTCTTGGAAAGGAAATTAACATGTACCGTGCACTAGGCTAAGTGCTTTCTAATAATTATTTCATTTGCTCCTGGTAACAGCTCTGGGAAGCAGGCTCTGGGAACAGGACTGACCCAGGTTTCCTGCAGGGAACAGGACAGTTGCTTACAAGAATGAGGAGAAGCTCCTATCAAGAGAAGGTTTTTGAATTCAAGTCTCTGTCTCATGAACAAAAGCCTGGAGAAGAAATACCAGTTTATGACAGAGTTTGTGCTTCCAGCAAAGCCCTGAAGGTCTTGTAGTACAGAGGGAATCCCTGAAGTAGCCATCAGCACAAACAAGTGCTTGAAACACTTAACCTAGGAGCCAGTTCTCCTGGGTACGATCGAGGAAACCAAGGGACGGCCCTCCTCTCTTCCCCATATTCTCAGCTTTGTTGTTGTTTGTCCCTCGGTGCAGAGATGACCCTGACATCGGGGAGGCGGGAGCATGACATGCAAGTGAGTTGGATGTAAGTGAGGAGGGCCAGGCAAGATCACCAGTGTTCCTTCTCCAGAGCCATCTGGGTCCAGTGGCCAGATTTGGATCAGGAGAATGGAGATGGCCCTGGATGCAAGGAGACCTTGGCTTTTTAGTCAAAAAACACCCTCACGGAGCTTACAATTTAATAGGAAAAGGCAATGCACAAAAGGCAATTAATACTTCGTGTGTGTGTGTGTGTGTGTGTGTGTGTGTGTGTCTGTGTGTGTGTGTGTGTGTGTGTGAGAGAGAGAGAGAGAGAGAGAGAAAGGCAGATATACAGAGACAGAAAGAGAGATAAACAAACAGAAAGAGACAGAGAGAGGAAGAGAGACAGAGACAGAGACAAACAGACAGAAAGAATTAGACAAGAGAGACAGAGAGAAAGATAGACAGACTAAAAGGGACAGAGATAGAGATAGAGAGAGGAAGAGAGACACAGAGACAAAAAGAGAGACAGGCAAAGAGACTGAGACAAAGAAAGAGAAAGAAAGAGAGGGAGAGAGAGGGAGAGAGACAGAAAGACAGATAGACAGACAGACAGACAGATAGACACACACACACACACACACACACACAGAAACAGAGACAGAGACAGAGACAGAGAGAAAGACAGAAACAAAGCCAGACAGACAAAGAGAGTGATAGGGGAGACAGAGACACATAGAGAGAATTGGTAGAATGAATTAGAGGTTTTTATCTTGAAAACCAGAAGCTTTGGAAGGGAGGGAGGGAGGAGAAAGAGAGGGAAGAAGAGACAAAGAGGGAGGGAGCAAGGGAAGTAAGGAGAGGGAGAAGGAGAGAGAGAGAGAGAAACAGAAAGAGACAGAGACAGAGAGACAGAGAGAGAGAGAGAGAGAGAGAGAGAGAGAGAGAGAGAGAGAGAGATATGATCTTAGAGGGTATCTGGTCTAGGACATGATGCTGGATCATGTTTATTAGCGGATTCAAAACCAAACAGAGCAGCTGATAGTATATGAAGCTAGCCTGAAAAATCTGAACTCTCTATGGAGGAAAATCTTGGGAGAAAGATTCATTGGTCCATCTTCTTGACATCTAATGAAAGGTTGTATTAGAGCTTGTATTCTGTTTGCATAGTTTTCAGGAACCCTTGGTTATTTCCATGGAATCAGAGGAAGACTTAATTGGAAGACCACTGAACAATCAAATTAATGAAAATTGATCAAATAGAATGAGGGAGGAAGGACCTTAGAGGAGGAGATACTATTACCACAATTGGGAAAATAGGGCATTTGACTGTGAGAACAGGAAGGCAGAAGGATGCCGGTGGTGAATTATAAAAGTCAAGTTAGTTCAGGACTATGAGTTGTTTTATAAACTGATCCATATATTAGGCCAATAGAGCTGCATGTGTTTACAGAAGGGAGAGCAAAGAGAGATTACTGTAGAATCATGTTGCTATGAGGAGAATGGTTACCTGGGTGACTTTCTCTGTGTGTCTCTATTTTTGCTAGCTATGGTATATAGGTCCCTGGAAAAGGTCTTATTTGTTATACAATGCTGTAAGTTGCTTGAGGTATTAGGCATAAAATACATTATTGATTGGGACAATGATCTTTGACTCTGTCACAAGAAAATCCATGTTTTCCCAATAACTTCTTCGGAGGTCTCTCTGTTCTCTCAACTATGCCTGTATCAACAGTTTCAAGACTTTAGCAATCAGTGAATATAGAGCCTGACAATTCCATTAATCATAATTCATGAAATAACTTTATTATATATTTAAAAGAAAAAGCAAGTTGTACATGATAGATTTGCAGTTTCATGTGTAATCCTTTTTTTTCCTATTCTATTTTGTTATGTAAATGCTTATTTTCTTACATTCAGAATTAAAATAAAATAAAATAAAAAATCATAATACAAGACAATTGTGCTCACCCTGGGCAGAGAAAAGTTTATACTTATTCTTTATTTGTAAATAGAAAGTTTGCTAAGAATTCAGTAATATAAATGAGACAAGAAGGAAAGTATTCTAGCCACGTTGGTACTACCATATATACTTGAAAATAATAAATTCATAGCTCTGAAAATTTTTCATTATTTAAATCTTCAATTAGTTCAGGCTTTTACTTTCCCTCTAATTGATTTGAATTATATTTTACTATATATATAATTCCTCCAGGTTCAATTATCTAAATGTGTTTTTAAAGAAAATGTTTCTTTTCCTCCACATCCTATAATGGAGTCTAATAATCAAAACATCATTTTAATTTAACACTTATGAACTTTTTGATTACCTAAAATATTTTTCTAGCACATTTCTGCATGATATCTATTTGGTCAAGGAATACCAAAAAGAGAAAGAACTGATTCATATTATCAGATGCAACTCCTGGAGCATACAGATTTGTAGTTACTCATGAGATTAAAATAACTTTACATGGCAAAATTTGGACTCAAACTCAAGTATTTTGAGGCTTTTAATTCCCTGTCTCATCTGTTACACTCTGATATATTGTTTATCCTTCATTTCAAAGAGGACCAATGGCACTACATGATAATATCTTGACTTGAAAATGAATTGTATCTAAGTGAGATAGTTGCACAAAGTTATCTTACAGAGTTATCAAAGTCCAGTGGCAGGACAACGGTAGGATGATTGGCAATGGCCTGTGTGGCAGTGTCTGACCAAGCTTGAAACACTCTCCAGTGCCTGCCTCAGCTGCTTTTATGGACACTGGAACAAATTGTTCTGACCATGTTTTTGGGATGAACACTCCCTAATTTGCTGATGAGTTTGAGGACTGTGGGGTATCCTCAACCAGTAGCCCATCTACTGAAACAGTTTTACAGGAGGGTGGTTGCTACTCTTGCTACATCTTCTCTAGCTTAAATCCAATTCAGAATACTGTTATCCAGGGAAAAACTAGAAATTTTTTAGCTGTTCAGAAGCTGTATGCCATCCTTTGCTCAAGAATCCACGATACTCAAACCAAATAATTGGTCAATACTGAAAAGGACCAACTCAGGAAAAGTTAGAAATCATTTGACTCTACATGTGAGTAGAATTTTCTCTGTTCCTGATTTCCTGTACCAGACTGATGACAATCCTCCATAGAATGAGAAGTGAGCTTCAAAAATTGAGTTGCTCACTGCCTTGCTTCTTTTTTATTTTATTTTTAATTTATGAAACAGACATTTCCTTAACATGGTATACTGCAAATGTATTATAAACAATTTATTATCCCTTTTAAATACACAATAAAATTATCACATAATCTTTTTTTAATTTTTTCCCTTTCCTTCTCCCTACTATAGAAATGGCTACTATTAGATCCAAATATATACACATATATGTAAAAATCATTCTACATAAACTTTTATTTATTAGTTCTTTCTCTGGATGCAGATAGGGTCTTCCTTTATGTATCCTTTGTAATTAATTTGGGTATTTATGATATTCAAAATGACTTTTTTTATTCAAAATCATTTTTAAAACAATATTGTCATTACTGTATACAATGATTGTGCTCATTTCGTGTATACTTTTTCTATGATTGTTGAGCTCATTATTTCTTATTGCAAAGTAATATTCCATCATGATCATGTACCACAACTTATTTGGCCATTCCTCAGTTGATGGACATCCTTGAAATTTCCAGTTCTTTGCCACCACAAAGGGAGCCACTATAAATATTTTAGAACATATTGGTTTTTTTCATTTTCCCTATTCATCTTTGAAAATAGATCTAGGCTTTTCAAGGAGCAGAGAAGAAAATTACTTATTGTTATTTTTCTTATTATTATATATACATATATATTTATACACATACTAAAAATAGATCAACAAAACAACTTAGATGATAAAGCTTAACTAGTCTTTTGGCATCATGTACACAGAACAACTGAACTGTTCTAGTTAATTCAGGATTGTGTAGTTACACTCTTAGTGTGTTGATTTAAAAACAGGTCATTCTGGTAACTGCCTAAGTATGTGGAAGGAACCTGAAAACCTGACAGTAACCTTTTAGCTTCTTCTGGGCAAAAGACCATACTGAAAGGAGGACAAACATGGTGGTGATGTTATCAAGTAAAAAGTTAAATAAACAGAGGATGCACATGTATCCCAGCTCCAATCCAAATTCCAGATAATTATTTAGAGAGTTCCCCTGGATTATGTCAAGAAGTTCCCTAGCTTTCAATTTAGTCATTGAGAAGGTAACCTTAGCATGTTCATTTTCACTGGAATGAAATTCAGTAAGCAACAAGCATTTACTAAGCACCTACTGTATTCAATGTCTTGTCATGTGCGAGAAACCAGGTACTAGGGAAACAAAGATGAAACAAGACCCCTGCTCCTGCCTTTAAGTATTAGGGATGATAGAGTGCAACAGCCCTTCCTGATTCTCTATATAAGATCCCAATCCATCTTTAAAGAATCAGGAGAATAAACACTAGTCTTTCATCATCTCCAGAAACTAGAATTGTATTTTTAAAAGTTTTGTGTTTTTCTGGCAAATCAGGCACTAGTAATAAGTAAATTAGGAGGAGTGGCCCTCCTTCTGATAATCAGCTTATTTGATAAAGAAATGAAATTTCCTGCTGAGGTGCAATCAGCAGTTCAAGGCAGAAGTCTTGCCCATTTTAGGGAAGTATCTCCATTACAAGCAGATATAGTTATAGCCACACTGGGAATCCAACAGGGAAACTGCTCATCATAAGACTACATCAATGAGTTCCACCAAATGGGCTCAGGAGGTAGTATCAGTCAGAGATGTTTAGAAAGGGCTTCAGTAAGCTCTTGAAAGAATAACTGGGCAATGAATGAATGAATAAATGTGTATTTATTGAGCATTGCTTTCCCCCCCAAGCATTATGCTAAGCATTGAGGATGTAAATGGAAAAAGAAAAAATAGACAATTCCTGCTGTCAAGGAGTTTAATTTCTAATGGGGAACAAAACTCATAGATTTCAATAGCAGGTCAGTGGAAAGGCCTTGTGTTCCTCAGTGTGTAAAAGGTACTTCCACAAAGCAGATAGTAATGTATCTTCTTTAAAGTTAACACCATTGATAAAGCCCTATCCAGTTCTGATGTTGAACCATTTGATTGTGCTAAGAACTTTGGGAACTTTGATCCCTGAGATTTCCCTAGCTGTGACTGATGAATAATCTGGGGCTAAAGCATCTGACAAAGTAGAGGCAGTTCCTCAAGAATTGGTTCCCTGGAGGATGACTTGGAGACTGAGCAGGATTTATGGTCTGGGGTAGGCAGGGAGCTGTTATTGAGGGGGCTCTCAGGCTCAGGCTCCTGGACTGTTTCCATCTGGGCCTGAGAACAAGTGGTGGTCAAGGCAGTTCCTAGAGATATAATAGCCTTATTTGATATCTCTACACAACTGAATGACCATCTAAAGGACAGGAAGTAGGGGCAGACTCAAGGCAAAAAAAAAGAATATTTAGTTGGGAGTCAGTCAGAGATTGTAATTCCTCAAGGGGTGAAACACAATGAGACTTGTCATGTCAATATACCCATTGTAATAATCCTCACCTGGCTAATGTGCCAGGATAGGACCTGAAAAACCCTCATACTAGACAAGAGATTCATTAAAAATCTTCAATGGCCCATAATAGGGCCATAGCAAATTCACTGTGGTTGGACCTTCCAACTATCCAAGATGAGAAAGACTACCACCAACAAGCACAGAATATGGTTCCTTTCATGTTATATGCAAAGAATGTTCACCTAGTTTGCCTGGGACAGATCAGGGTTCAGAGCAGACTAAATGGACACAAAGCCTGATTAATCCTGGGGTCTCTTAGAATTATATTTCTTGAAACAAAGGTCATAAACTTGAGTGCTGTTGAAACAGGTTGTGGTCCCTTTAAGAAATTGTATTTCCTTTTGATCTGTGATCCCTTTCAGATTCTTCCTGGGCATATCCTCCCTAGACAAGTTATCTTTCTAGGATGCCAGGGCCTTCGATTCAATTAGAAATCCTGGTCAAGTGGCCCTCTTCAACAATAAGATAAACCAAATCAGTTTCATTTGTTCATTAATGAATAGAACTAGCTATACCCAGCGAAAAAACTCTGGGAAACGAGTGTGAATCACTACATAGCATTTCCAATTCCTCTGTTTTGGTCCGCCTGCATTTTTTATTTCCTTCACAGGTTAATTGTACATTATTTCAAAGTCCGATTTTTCTTGTGCAGCAAATAACTGTTTGGACATGTATACATACATTGTATTTAACATATATGTTAACATATTTAACATATATTGGTCTACCTGCCACCTGGGGGAGAGAATGGGGGCAAAGAGGGGAAAAATTGGAACACAATGCTTGGCAATTGTCAATCCTGAAAAAAAATTACCCATGCATATATCTTGTAAATTGAAAGCTATATAAATAAAAAATAATAATAATAATAGTTTCTCAAAAAGAAAAGAAATCCTGGTCAAAAAGCACTTCTTTGAATGTTGTTAATTCCAACAGGAGATTCAGGCTGTCCCAGCCCCCATCTGGTCTGATCCTTGTCACTGTGATCTGCTTGGGCTGTCCCAGCCCCCCACCAAGATACCCAATATAACAGCTTCCTTCAACTAAGGTCTTTGCAGATGGACCTAGGTAGCTCACTCAACTGTCAGGACCTTTCTGCCTATGCGAAAGCATTCTCTCAGTGCAAAACTCCATTTTCCCATAGATCTGTCACTACACAAGTCAGTCTCTTAATAAACTGATTTCTATCCAACAACAAACTTTCATTTTGCAACTAATAATTCAGGAATGAGTGAATTCTTTCACTCTAAACCTGCGGCCAATTTAAAAGGGATTCTTAACAATTCTCTTATTGCCACTAACCTCTTGACCACCAGGAAGTGAGACCACTCAAACCACATCACTGCCACTCTAGAGAAAGATCATTAGAGCTAAAGGAAGACCCCTGGAAGACTGTTGTGGTAGGAAACCATCCCAGCCTCCTAATTTGTGGGAGTTGATAGAGACCAAAAAAATGGACAAAGGGTAATTAGTTGCTTACAGATGGCTGGCAGCAGGAGCACACAGATAGATATTTAAAACATTAGGAGAGATCCAGTGATGTTGAGAGGCAGGGGCAGGAATTTTCTCAAAGTATAATGAATATAGGAGTGTAGATCAAGATCTTATATTTAGGTCAAAATGTTTCAGTTGGCATGAAGAATAGTCATGTAAATGAGATTGTAAGAAAGAAGAAGAGCATGGGAAATAAGTAATTAGAAAATGTCTAGAGTTTGAGGCTTTGGCTATTCGCGTATGAGTGTGGAATAAAAGAAGTAAACGTGTGGGAGAGATAGAACAAGCATTCTATACCATTGAATGAGATTGAGTTTGAAGTCTTAAAATACTGGGATTAGAGAAACAATGAATATAAAGGTAAAGACAGGGGTTGTAAGGGAATTTGGTGCTGGTAAGTGAAACAGGTGATTGGTCCATATTTTAGGTTCCTAATGACCCCACTGGTTAGAGATGGAAGCATGGTGGATACTATGATAGCCTAGGTGACTGTGAACACATTGAAGCAAGGTACTATTGGGTTTTATTTGTTTGCTTCTTTGTTTTTGTTTTCCTTTCTTTGTATCTCCAGTAGTACATGGCACATAGTAGGTACTTAATTATGCTTGTTGACTTGACTGTGATGAAAGTCTTTTTTTTTTTTTTTAATTAAAGCTTTTTATTTACAAAATCTATGCATGGGTAATTTTTCAACATTGACCCTTGCAAAACCTTCTGTTCCAAATTTTCCCTTCCTTCCCCCTATCCCCTTCCCTAGATGGCAGGTAGTCCCATACATGTTAAATATGTTAACGTATATGTTAAATCCAATATATGTTTACATATTTATACAGTTATTTTGCTGCACAAGAAAAATCGGATCTAGAAAGGAAAAAAAAAAACTTCAGAAGGAAAATAAAATGCAAGTAAACATCAACAGAAAGTGTGAAAATGCTATGTTGTGGTCTACACTCAGTTCCCACAGACTCTCTTTGGGTGTATATGGCTTTCTTCTGTGATGAAAGTCTTTAATTGAAAAGCAGGTTTCTGAGGTCTTATGAGTGAGAGAGACAGAGCATAAAATAACCTAGAGTACTTGGCAGGAATGATATCAGTATGACTGTAAGACATACCTAACAGAGTATGGTTAAAATGGCCTCCCTAAGGAATTGTGTTTGTCCTGCAATGACTCCAGAAGCACCATACTTACTTTGATTGGTTCTTTCCTAAATCTGGCGCAAAATAGTGTGTCTATGACCCAAAAATCTATTTTATCATCCGGAGCCGAAGAGGAAAGGGAGAGACCCCAAATAAGTCTTCTCATCGGAGCATAACAATCCAGGGATCATGTTTGCAAAAAGGAAGATATATTTCCAGGTGATAAGACTTTTAAATGCAATCTTCTGCCTCTGGTGGAGAAATTGTGCAGACTGTTGGAGTTATGAACTGATTCAACTATTCTGTAAAGCAATTTGGATCTAATCCCAAAGGGTTATAAAACCATGCATGCCCTTTAACCTAGAAATACACTATTAGACATATATCTCAAAAAAAAAAAAAAGATTAAAAACAAACCACAAAGAGAAAGGAAAAGGACCTATATGTACAAAAAAATTTCTAGCAGCTCTTTTCTCAGGGCAAAGAATTGGAAATTGAGGGGATACACAAATTGTGGAATGGCTGAACAAATTGTGGTATGTGATTATGATGGAATATTATTATGCTAAAAGAAATGATGAGCAGAAAACTCTCAGAAAAACCTGGAAAGATTTCCATGAGCTTATGCAAAGTGAAGTGTACTAAGTACAAAGTAACAACAATATTGTTAGATGATCAGTTGTGAATGACTCTGCTTTTCTCAGCAGTGCAATGATCCAAGACAACTCTGAAGGACTTAGGATGAAAAATTCTATCCACATCCAGAAAAAGAACTGATTGTGTCTGAATACAGATTGAACATATATATTTTTTTAATTTTATTTTTTTCTCAAAGTTTTATTTTGGGGGGGGGCAGAAGTCTATGTTTTTTTTTTTCATAAATGACTTTTATGGAAATATTTTACATCACTTCACATGTGCTTTTTCAATGAGCAATATGTGGCAGGAAGAGAATAAGGGAGAGACTCTGGAACTCAAAATTTTAAAAACAAATATTAAAAATTGTACATGTAACTGGCAAAAAGAGAACACTAAACAATAAAATAAATTTTTAAAAAATAAAAAATATTGTGCAGAAAAGAAGGGAAAAAGCAAGCATTTATTAAATGCCCACTATGTGCTAAGTACTGTGCTACAAATATCTCATTTGATCCTCATAACAATCCTGTGAGGTGAGTACTATTAAGATTCCCATTTTATAGTTGAGGAAACTGGCAAACAGAGCCTAAGTTGCTTGCTCAGGTAGGTACTATTGTTAGGCTTATTTTACAGTTGAGATAACTAAAGTAGACGTATCTGAGGCCAGATTTGAACCAACATTTATCTTGACTCAAGATCCAGGAGGTCTATTTACTGCACTACCTAACTATTTGTTGCTGCTAGAGCTAGTTGCTATACTCCAGAATCCAGCAGTTTATCAGAGTTCTGGAAGCAAAAAATAGGGATATAAAAAAGTTTTTTAAAAAAATTATATATATATATATAATTGCATTCTGCATGATGGTCCAACCAGAAGGTGATGAAGTTGTCCAGTTTTACAAGAGTACATGCTTGCAGTATAACCCTCCAGTTCTTAGCTAGATCAAATTTGTTGCAAGATTCATTCTAATGCAGGTAGACTATCTTTTCCAGGAGGGCGAATGCTTCAACATTTCTTTGTTCCTAAATTAGTGGCTAGCTTGGAGATAGAGGAGCAGCAGGAAGATAGTATGGCTGTATCTCTTTCTCACTATAATGTCCAACAGAGAAGAAAATGGAAGAATAAGTTGTGCGTGTGCATGTCCCTTTTGTAGGAATCTTAAGTTCTGTAGAACACTTGCTAGCTCCCTATGTGGCTGAGAGCTCAGTTATCTGGTACAGCATTTTTTAAACAGTCAAGTTTGCTTCTTCAATAAGATAATTTTCTAAGAGTACACCTTGGGGACATGATTCAGAGACCCAGATAAAAAATGGAAGAGATGGAAAGAAAGGTTGTTGTGGTTAGCAAGGTGAATTTGATAATTCAATACTTCAGAAACAGATCGACTTCAAGTGCTGGTAAAGTCTAAGATGTAATTATCCTATGGGGAAGGGAGAGCAAACATAAAAGTCAAGGAAGCTGAGGAAATTAAGGAACTGTGAGACTAAGATATGGGAAAGATTATCTCTGTGGATATTGACTTTGGGGATAATAATGAGATGGGGATGAAATAGACAGGAAAAAGGTAATCCAGGTGCAAAAGTCCTTGAGAACAGTGGGAAAATATTTGAGAGGTCAATATAACAGGAACAGCAAGGACTTACTGGTCTAATGAATCTTTAAAATTATGCCTCCTATGAGGTTCATAACAAAAGTATTTGGGGAATTATTGTCTAGCTATTTGTGGGAGATTTCTTTGCATGGAAAAGTACAACCTTTGGGAGAATCAAAATCAGCAACAAACTGGAATCCTTATTATCTCCTTTGGAATCTAATGTCCTTTCTTTTTTGCAGTAGATGGGTTTAAGATTTGTAATCCACCAAAGGCAGCAGGCTGTCTCTTGCTTTGTTCTAAGTCCTTCTTTGCCAGAGTTCATCACTCTTTCAAACAAGTCTTGAAAATATATTAATGGGTGATGTGAGGTGTTCCATTGCTTGTATTCCTTTTGCTTTGTAAAGCCATTAAAATTAGATTTTTAAAAGTCCCATAAGACAAAAGTATTTGGCCTTTTCCCCCAAGGACTTAGAATCAGAATTATTAAAAAAAAAAAAAATTCCAGGCAGGATTTTTTTCTGTATAAATGACTAAATTCAAGGTACAATTTCAAGGCCCAAAGGACTTGGGTTTTTTCTATGTAACATAGGGCTGAACTAAATGATTCCTATTTGTTATTATTAAATGACCCAACACTTATTTAAATGTATATACCATAATCTATTTTTAATGGTTTTATTGTGGGCTTTTATTTTTCTATCTCCTAGATTTTCTTCTGTTTTTCTATCTCCAAAACATCACTATTTTATAACAAAGGATAAAAAAAAAAAAAGAAGCAAAAATGATCACTATATTAAAAAATCTGAGGTTGTTGCGGGTGTGTTCCCTTTAAGATTCTTTTCTTTCTGATTCCCAGCCCCTCCTAGTTAATGTAATTATTCACAAATCCTGGTTCCTTTGAATTCCAATAGAAGATCCTGGGCTGTCCCATCCCCAACCGGATGTGAGCCAACTTTGGGGCTACATCCACAGGCCCCTCCAGCTAAATCTCCCATTGTAAAAGGGCCACGCTGGGACTCTCTCTTTGCAGAGGTTCCAAACATGGCAGCCTTACACCTGGCATGTCAGGACTTTCTGTCCACTGGACCCTCTGTCCAGTGCCCTTCTTATTTCTACCTCCAACTATTTTCTTACTTCGAAACCCTGTAATAAACCTGTTTTATCAATCTAGCTTTTTGGGCAGATAAATGCTTTTATTGGGAACTCGTGCTGCTACTAGACCTCATTTACCGCCCGTATCCTTGTGCCAAATCAATGGGGTTGCAGGGGGAGCTCTATTTGACTCCCTGTACCCCAAACCTGCTACTAGACCTCAACTAAACCCTAATTTCACTTAGGTACCCCAAATCTAGACCTCATCAATGTTAAAAGCAAAGTTCCATACCTGTGGACTGATTCTTTCCCTACCATATCCCTATCCCCATTTTTACTTCAGCAAAGCTCTTTCTTATTTGGAGTCACTTATTCTTGACAATTTCAGAACATTGATTTTTAGACAGCTTTGTGATTGTCCTTATTTACTTTTATAATGCTGTATTGAGAGAAATGATTATTAATAACCAATGATTTAGGGAGATTCAGAGTTTCCCCTTTTTTCTATAGTCTTCATTTCAAAGTCTAATCTTTCGAAAGACATTACTGATAACAAAACTGAATTAACTTCTTCACTCTTGGTCACTCCCATCCAACCTTCTATTCAGTTTTGAATAGATGGCCTCAAGCTAGGTAATTTAGAAATAAATGACATAATCAAAGTTTATTAGATTAAGTCTAGCCCCTCATTGTAATATTCATCCTTTCCTCTTCCAAGGGCATATAAACTATGAGTCTCCTACCATGAAGGTCTTTGGAATTTGAGAGTGCTACTAATGCTAGCATTATTAATAAAATGAGTAATTACCCAGAAATTATGTCTCTCAAACACAGTAGTGCATATTGTTTTCCTGACTCTGTTTACTTTACTTTGCATCAGTTCTTTTAAGTCTTTCCTTGATTCTATTTTCATTATGTTCATCAATTCTTCCAGCACAATAAGAGTTCTTTACATTAGTGAACCTTAATTTGTTTTGCCATTCCCCTAATCAATGAATGGGTATCTATTTTTTTTTTCTAAGTTGGGGGCTTTGAGGTTGAGGTCCAAGAATTTGCAATTGAGTATATCTAACTATATAATAATGATGATGAAAAATCTTATTACTATTGCAGAACAACTCTCCATACAACAAAGCGTTTATGTATGAAAGTCAGAACTCCACAGACAAGGCTCCAATGGGAATTCTGGCTTCAGTACCAGACTTTCCCATGGTGAGAAGGACCTCAACGTGACTGCTATTGGATCTATGGAGTTCTTGCTAATACTATCCATTCTAAAGAATGGAAAGCCTTTATTACTTCGAGATAAGAGAGATATTTTACTAAATTCCCTAGATCAAACACAGAATACATTTTTCCTATAGAATCACAATCTTAGAGTTGGCCAATAGAATTTTTAGAAGGGGGTTGACTTTAGCAATAAAACAACACTAACACTGGTAAAGTGTTGTGCCACAGTTCCCTTTTAATGTCCTGACCCAGTTTCTCTAATTGTCCTATTCTTTTACTCTGCCTCAGGTTATAATCTTTCCCTCTTAATGTTTGATGAGATAAAGGTTTTATATCTTTAGGCCATAATCATTTAAAGGTCTATCCATTTTAGACAGCATTGGAATATCAGTAACCTCTCCAGTACCTCCCTCCATTATGTCATCCCACGTGCCTCCCCCCATTAGGTTATCCCCATCCAGGTACCTCTCCCATTATGTCATTGTTCTTGTTATCCTATAAAAGAGCCTTGCTGTCTGATACTCAGGACTGGATTCTTTGAGCCCATAGTCTCCTTCAGCCCTGGGACCAACCATGGATCATTTGTTCCCAGTAAATCTCTCCATATAATAAACTATCAAATTGTTCTCTAATCTCTGTCTTGCTCAGTTTCTCCAGCATTACAAAAGTACTATCTAGGAGATACTCTACAAGGTTTTAGTCAATTGGATCAGAAATATGTGCCTTACATATGCATCCCTACCGTTTAGGTTGATAAAATATAAACTCTTTGAGGATTGTGTTGTTATGTATTTGAAACACCTGTCACAATGTGTAGCACATAGTAGAAAGTTAAATGATTATTGATTGATTGATCTAATTCAATCTGTGTCTGAACATAATAATCCCTACAATCTCTATAGCCTTTGTCACTACTAACCTTCCTCCTTTTTTTCTCTAGATTTTCTTTACTGGTTTTCTTCCTACCTGTCAGCCTGCTCCATCTCATTCCCATTCATCAGGTATTTCTTATGGCTTTAAACTGGATTTCTTCTCCCTTTATATTTAGTAATCTCATCAGCTCCTATAGGTTCAATTATTGTCTCCATGCAAATGATTCCCAGAGCTATATCTCCAGCCTTTGGTTTTCTCAATCCCAAATACCTTTTGGATATCTCAAAATGGATATTGTATAGACTTCTTAAACCTGACATGTTCAAAACAGAATACTTTATCTTTTTCTTCAAATTCTTCCTTCTTTCCAGTTTTTCTGTTACTATCAAAGCTTGTAGTCACTCAGCCTTTCACCTCCTGTCATCCTTTATCCCTCATTCCCTCTTGCCCTCTATATCCAATCACTTGTGAAGTTCTGCTATCTCTGCCTTTATAACATCTCTTGAACATTCCTCCTTCCCATCACTCACACAGCCCCTAAACTAGTACAGGTTCCATCATCTCATCTGGTCTATGACATAATCCAGCTATCCCTGACTCAAGTCTCTTCTACCATTCCATCTTCCACTTCTTTGTCATGATGAGGTCTGTCCATGATGACCTTTTACATAATAAATTCCAGTGGCTCCTTCTTACCTCTAGAATCAAATATATATTCCTCAATTTAGCATTTAATGTCCTTCACAACTTGAGCCCTCTTTTTCTATTTTCTAGTATTCTTATACTTTCCTTCCCTCAATGCAATTCAATCTTTGCTTAAAAACCTTGAAGGTTTAATACATCTCATTTCACTTTTGGACAGCTCTATTTGCTAGGAAATTTTCCTGTGAAATCAAGCCTAAATTTATTTCTTTGCAACTTCTACCCAGTGGGGAGGAGAGCACCATTTTAACTACCTTCCCCAAATTGGACCACTTTTTTTTTAAAAAAGCCTTAAAATTGTCCTTGTGGTGTTAGTGACTCAGGTCATCTAGGTAAGGACATAATAGTATGTTTGGAGCCCCTCCCTGAGGCTTCAGACCACAGACCAGCAAAACTTGGAAGTTTTTCTCAAGACTTTATTATACACGTCAATCTTTTCCCTATTCTAAACATCCTTCCACTGATATGACTAAATAACAAAATTTCCTTTGGTTTTATGTGGATTACAAATGACATGTTTCATTCTAATTTCAGACCTAAATGATCAGGAATCCAGCCTGAATTAGACCTAATCTATTAAATATCCATTTTCCCCAATTTTTCCTCTCTGGGATATAGCAGGACAAATCTAATTGTTATCTTCAAATGATGGCCCTTCAAATACATACCTATTCTAATTCTTCTCTTTTCTGGGCTAAACATCCCCAGTTCTTTCAACTTGCTTTCATATGGTATAAACCCTTGACCTCTTACCATTCTGATACTTTTCCTATCCTGTGAAGGTATTTTCATTTACATATTATCAATGTTTTTTCTATTGTAACACTAGCTTCAATAGATATTTTTCACAGGTTAAACAGATAGATTCAATAGATTAAATAGATAGCAATAGATATAGTTTAATTATGTTTAAAAGAAGCCATGTAATCTTTTTTCATAGAAATCTTATTTTCCAACTATATGTTAAAGTAATTTTTTACATTGTTTTTAAAGTTTTGAGTTCCAGATTCTCTTCTTTCCTCCCCAACCTGTTCCCCGAGACAGCAAATAATCAGATATAGATTATAAATGTACAATCATGTAAAACATTTCCATATTAGTAATTTTGTGCAAAAGAAAAAGAATAAAAGGAAGTAAAAAATAGCATGCTTTCAGTCTGTATTCAAACAATATTAATTCTTTTTTTTTAGAAGCAGATGGATGTTGAATTTTCCATTGAGTTCTGGTCTTTTTATTACAATTATCTGAAAGTCATTCAGTTCATTAAATGTCTGTTCCCCCAGACCCCCTCAGGATCATATGCAACATCAAATTATTCTTGCTCACAACACCAGCTTTTTTGCTCTTCAAAATATAATATTCTAAGATCTATAGTCTTTTAGAATGCAATATGCTAAATCTTGTGAAATCCTGATTGTATCTTGAAGTATTTAATTTTTTTCCCCTTATTGCTTGCAAAATTTTCTCCTTAATCTGTGAGTTTTGACATGTGGCTATGATACTCCCATAAGTTTTCCCCCTGGAATTGTGAACTGATTCAGCCATTTTGGAGAGCAATCTGGAATTAGACTTATTAAACTGCTTGTACTCTGATCTAGCCATACCCCTATTAGACCTATTTCCAAAGATGATTAAGAAAAAAAGAAAATAACCTATATATTCTATATTCTAAAATATTTATAGCAGCTCTCTTTGTGGTGGCAAAGAACTGGAAGTTGTGAAGAAACCTGTTAGTTGGCTAAGCAAGTTGTGATATGTGATTATAATAGAATTCTATTGTGCAGTAAGAAATGATGAGCTCAGTGATCTTAGAAAAACATGAATAGATTTGTACAAAATAATGAAAAGTGAAATAAGCAGAACCAAGAGAATGTTGTATACAGTAAACAGTAATATTGTTATGAGAATGACTTTGAATAACTAAGGAATCTTGACAATTATAAATATCCAAATTAACCACAAAGGACATATGAAGGAAAATGTTTTCTGTATCCAGTCCAAGAACTGATAAATAGAAGTCTGTACAGAATGATTTTGCATACACACACACACACACACACACACACACACACGAACATATTTGGGTCTCAGGATAGCCATCTCTAGGGCAGGAGACAGAAAAGAGGGGGGAAAATTTACATGATACCTTTTTTATATACTTAAAAGGAATAACAAGTTGTACATAATAGATTTGCAGTTTTTGGTACAATCTTTTTCTACTATACTATACAAATATTTATTTTATAAATTAAAAATAAATTTAAAAAATAAGCAAATCAAAAGATGAGAAGATAATGCTGTCTTTTCTCTATTGTCTATTATCATTATTCCTTTCACCTAAAACAGATTCAACCTTCTTCCCTGTCCCCCATATGATTTGTTTTAGAACCTTCATTTTTGTTTTCCTTAGCTTTTCTTAACAGTCTTATTTCATTCTAATTATTAGCATCTCTGGTCCTGTTACTAGACTATGCCCTGATTTTTTTTATTCAACTTTTGTTATGTTTTTGCTTCTATCTTCTGTGCATCTTTTTGAAATTTATATTATTGATCAATTTTCTGAACATCTACAGTGTCTTCTTTTATACAGTTGTCTATTTTTCTCCTCATTTAGATGGTCTGTTTCTTCACTACTTTATTCTTTAGAATTTCACTTCCTTCGTGTTTTGACTTTCCTTCTCCTGCCCTCTTATTGAAGATAGAGCACCTGGATTATATAAGGAGGTGAACCTGAGTTCAAATCCAGTCTCAGACACTTACTAGCTATGCGATTGGGGGCAAGTCAATTAAATCCAATTATCTCCAAAAATAAACACCTCCTTCCCAACTTTTTCCACCAATCTTCACGAAAAATCCTTCATCATTCTGGTTTCCTTTTAAAAGGATCCTTTTAAAACTGAACTTCATTCAGAGCTGAAGATGTGATTTGACTAGGGCAGAGACTGGAAGGACAATCATCTACTTAGAAGCGAGGCTTCTCTTATTAGGCCCATAATTTCCTTAGGTTTTTTTTTTTTTTTTTTTTTGGCTACTCCATCATACCACTGATTCATCTTGAACTAATAATCTGCTAAAAAACAAAACAAAACAAAAACCCAAATCTTTTTCCAAAGTATTATCTACTCACAGGTTTCCTGTTTTGTGTTTATTAAATTGATTGAATGTAAATGTGAGACTTGATGTTTATTCCTTTGTTCTATTGAATTAGTATTCTCTGTCTAACCTGTTAAGATTTTTTTGAATTAATGAAATCACGAAATCACAGAATTTGAAAATTGGAAGTGATTTCAGCAGTGATTTATTATAACCCAAATATGAAGTAATTTCTATCATAATGTGCTCTTTTGGGAGATTTCCAAGGATGGGAAGCCCACCACCTCTCCAGGCAAGACATCTCCCTTCTGGACAACTCCTTTTTTTTTTACCTTTTTCTGGCATCCATCCTAAATCCACATTTCTGCAATTTTCCACTCATTGATACTGTTTCTACTATCCAGAAAAAAAAACAGAACAAATCTAATCCATCTTGACATGAAATACTTGAAGAATTTTACATGCTTGAGAGCAGTTAATATGTTCTGCTTAAGTCTTCTTTTATCCTGGCTGAATATGCCCATTTCTTTGAACCAATCTGTATTTGCCATGAATGAATTCTTGTTAAGTCCTCCCTTTCCATATTGTTCAGTTTATCAGTCCTTTTTTTTTTTTTTAAGTTCACATATACTTTATTTATTTTTTTAATTAAAGCTTTTTATTTTCAAAATATATACATGGATAGTTTTCAGTATTCAGCCTTATAAAACCTTGTGTTGGAATTTTTTCCCTCCCTTCCCCACCCACTCTCCCAGTTGACAAGTCATCTAATACATACTAAACATGTGCAATTCTTCTACACATATTTCCACAATTATCAGGCTGCACAAGAAAAATCAGATCAAAAAGGGAAAAAAAATGAAAAAGAAAACAAAATGCAAGCAAACAACAACAAAATGTGAAAATATTATGATGTGATCCACCCTCAGTTCCCCCAGTCCTCTCTCTGGATGCAGATGGCTCTCTTCATCACAAGATCATTGGAACTGGTTTGAATCATCTCATTGTTGAAGAGAACCACATCCATCAGAATTGATCATTATATAGGCTTGTTGCTGCCATGTATAATGATCTCATGGTCCTGCTCATTTCACCTAGCATCAGTTCATGTAAGTCTCTCTAGGCCTCTCTGAAATCATCCTACTGGTCATTTCTTACAGAACAATAATATTCCATAACATCTGTATACCACAACTTATTCAGCCATTCTCCAAATGATGGGAAGCCACTCAATTTCCAGTTTCTTGCCACTATAAAAAGGGCTGCTACAAACATTTTTGCACATGTGGGTCCCTTTCCCTCTTTTAATATCTTTTTGAGATATAAGCTCAGTAGGTTACACTGTGCAAAGGGTATGCACAGTTTGATAACTTTTTGAGCATAATTCCAAATTATTCTCCAGAATGGTTAGATCGGTTCACAATTCCACCAACAATGTATTAGTGTCCCTGTTTTCCTACATCCCTTCCAACATTCGTCATTATATTTTCCTGTCATCTTAACCAATCTGAGAGATATATAATAGTATCTCAGCATTTTCTTAATTTGCATTTCTCTGATCAATAGTAATTTAGAGCACCTTTTCATATGACAAGAAATGACTTTAATTTCTTCATCTGAAAATTGCCTGTTCATATCCTTTGACCATTTATCAATTGGAGAATGGCTTGAAATCTTATAAATTTAAGTCAATTTTCTATATATTTTAGAAATGAGGTCTTCATCAGAATCCTTGAATATAAAAAAAAATTTCCCCAGTTTATTGTTTCCCTTACAATCTTCTCTGCATTGTTTTTGTTTTTTTAACTTAATATAATCAGAATTATCCATTTTGTACTCAGTAATGTGCTTGAGTTCTTCTTTGACCAGAAATTTCTTCCTCCTCCACAGATTTGAGAAGTAAACTATCCTTTATTCTTCTAATTTGCTTATAATATCACTCTTTATGTCTAAATTATGAACCTATTTTGATCTTATCTTGGTATAGGATATTAGGTGTGGATTGATGCCTCATTTCTACCATACTATTTTCCAGTTTTCCCAGCAATTTTTGTCAAGTAATAAGTTCTTATCCCCAAAACTAGAATCTTTGGGTTTGTCAAACACTAAATTATTAAAGTTATTGACTATTTTGTCCTATGAACCTAACCTATTCCACTGATCAGCTTCTCTATTTTTTAGCCAATACTAAATGATTTTGATGACTGCTGCTTTATAATATATTTTTAGATCTGGTTCAGCTAGGCCACCTTCATTTGCAATTTTTTTTCATTAATTCCCTAGAATTGCTTGATCTTTTGTTCTTCCAGATGAATTTTGTTATCATTTTTTTCTAGCTCTATGAAGTAATTTCTTGGGACTTTGATTGGTATGATACTATCAGAGTCCTTCTTAAACCCTGTTGCTTAGAACTCAACCCATGGAGAACAGTGAAACTCATTCCTGGAAGTTAAACCTCTATTAATATAGCTCAAGATTGCATTAAGATTTTTTGGCTGACTCATCATGCTTATAGTCCACTAAAACCCCCAAATTCTTTTCAGAACAACCACTGTCTATGTCTCTCATTCCATATTACATTTGCAGAATTGATTTTTTTTTTTTTGGTACCATGTATAAGATGAAATTTATTTGTTCCCATTGAATTTTACCTTATTAAAATTTAATGTTGGACAGTTAGATGGTACAGTGGATAGAGCACTAGCCCTGAAATCAGGAGGAGCTGCATTCAAGTCCAGCCTCAGACATTTAACAGTTACTGTGTGACCCTATGCAAGTCACTTAACTCCAATTACCTTGCCAAAAAAACTTAAAAAAATAAAAATTTAATGTTCTAATTAATGTTAGCCTGTCAAGATCCTTGTAGATTATCATTCTATCATCCATTGTGTTAGCTTTCCTTCTCAACTTTGTGCCATCCTCAAATATGATGCACATAACATGTGTGCCTTTATCCAAATCACTGATAAAAATGTTAACTAGCACAGGGTCAAATATAGATACCTAGGATGTTCCATTAGAGACCTCCTGCCAGGTTGACACTAAACCATCAACACATGCTCTTTGAGTCTGGCCATGGGATCGCTTTTGAATCTTTCTGATTGCATTATCATCTAATCCATATTCTCTCTATCTTCATTATGAGAATGATATGAGCTACTTTATCAAAAGGACATTTATCTTGATTGCTTCTGAATGTGTTAGCTATGCCTTGAGTAATCTGACAAGTTGATGAGCATATTATCTAAACCTCTACCCCAATGCCCTATACCAGATTTCTGTCCTTGGTTTCTATAATAATGTCATGTGTGTATGTTGAGAAATTTCAATCACGTCTGATTCTTCATGACTCCACTTGGGGTTTTCTGGGCAAGAATATTAGAGTGATTTCCCATTTCCTTTTCTTCTTATAGATGAAGAAACTTGTCCAGAGTCACGTAGATAGTAAGTGTCTGAGACCAGATTTGAACTCAGGAAGAAGAGTCTTTTTCTATACACTACGCCACCAATTCTGGTAATTGAAATCTTTCTTGTTGATATCTAATTTTTTTTTTTTTGCCTTTCATCTTGTGGCTATCTAATGGGTTTGAAGTATGTTTCAAATGCCCCTAATAGCCAATGATATTACCCCAATTCCTGTCCAACCTCAGATTTCTTTATCCTGTCCCTTGTGGATAAATTATACACTTCTGGAGCCATGGTATATTCAAGGATCTTATCTTATGAAGTCTCAGTGATACCTAAGAGTTCAGATTTGCTTCTTTGCATAAGGATGTCTGACTCACCTTGCTTATTATTTATACTTTGTGTATTTTTAAATAAACACTTGCAGTTATTGGTTTTATTACTAGCTCCTTTCTTGGATTTTGTCCATTTTAACTGGAGAAGAAAATGGCAAACTACTCCAGTGTCTGCCAAGAAAACCCCAAATAGAGGTCAAATATGACCAAAAATGACATACTAAGAATCTGAGATGAAATTTGAACTCAGATCTTTCTGTCTCCATGTCCGGTTCCATCTACTGTACCACCTTGCAGCCTCTAGATTCCTTTTGGTAGTATCATTTGTGTCTATGTGAATCACTAGAAGTGGGTGGGAATTATTTGGTTTGGTAAGTCTTGGGAAGTTCTGTGTAATATCTAAAATACAGCAAAGCAGATGACTTTTCTATGGTTGTAAAGTTAACAAATTGCTATTTGTTGCTACTTGTCCCTTCTTCTGCTGACCCTTAGGTGCCAGACTTTGTGCACTTTACAAATATTTGTTTGATCTTCCCACAACTCTGGGAGATAAATTATACAGAGCCAGATGTGAGTTGCCCAGGATCACCCTGCTAGGAATTGTCTGAGAAGGGATTTGAATTCAGTTCCATCCAAACTAGAACTCTATCCATCATGTCATCAGCTAGCTTACTAGATGAACACTTAGAACCACAGCATCACTCCATGGAGAACAAGCAGATGATTTCTTTTGGAAGTGAAAGGAACCTCTTTAAATAATCCACTTTTCTTCTTCATTGGAATCATTCCTATTTTGTTGGAAACAAAAGTAGGGAAGAGTAGCCTCTTTGACATAGCCCTTCTCTATCTAACCCTAACTTCTATCTCATGAAAGCAAATAGTTTTGTTTCAGCATTGGAATGGTACTTTTTTTTCCCTCTACAGGAGAACTCTGGGTAATTTAAATCTTTCTTGTTGATATCTATTTTTTTTGCCTCTCATCTTGTGGCTATCTAATGGATTTGAAATATGTTTCAAATTTCCTGTGGCGATCAAAGCTTTTCAACTATTTAAATTCCAAGAACTTGACTTGGAACATTTAATTGAAAGCTGAAAGCACCGTCCTGGTCACAACAGATATTTAGTGTGCTCTTTATGCAAAGTGATGACCATCATCAAAGCTTCTACAACTCTTGTTTTTTATATTCACCTCTCCCTCAAAAAACCCATCCTATTTCAACTTCACTTAGCATGTTGTTTTGCAGCTCTCCAGTGCACTTAGCATACACTGTTGTGTATATAAGTTTATGTTCTTGTCATACCCTATTGCTAAAATGTAAGTTCTACCAGGGTTCAATCTCAGCTAAGCTTTCTGTCTCCCACAGGACTTTGGCAAAGTGCTCTCCACACAGTAGGCACTCACAATGAATGCTTGTTAAATTGAATTCTAATGAGGTCGTATCATAATTTCCTTATTTTTATAGGCCATGTACCTTCATTGCATTCTGGAATATTGGATGAATCTTCCTTTATTACCAACCTTACCATTTTGGTTTACATGCATGAAACTCCCGGCCCTCTTACTGATTAACTTTAGAGTTGCTTTGAATTCAGTGTAATGAAAATTTGTCCTTGTTTTTCCTGGAGAGAGGAAGAGATAGGGGAGGGTGGGGTGGCTGCAGCTACCAAAACAAATATGAAGTAGACAGTTATATTCTCAGACCTAACAAAGTGACTGGCTCATTCAATTTTTTACATGTTTTTTTCTGCCCACAACCTGAAGCTATATCTTATGTTCTAACAATTTCCTCACTTTTCCTATTGTTGCTACTAATTACAGATTCATTCACCTAGAACATGTATTGATTTGGGCAGCAGTGTGCTGTTTGTCTACATTGCTTATCCAAGAAAATGATTTTATGTTTCCCTAAATCTTTTTTCCTTTTCTTTGGGTCTATTATTCTTGGAATGATGAATGACAATGGTAGTTGTGAGAAATTCAGTATTCATAGCCTGACCAAGGACAGTTACACTGGTGATGGATTCAAATGCAGCAAGTATTTATTAAACCCCTACTGTTTGCAGAGTGTGATGCTAGACCATGGCCCATATTCAAGGTTTTGATAAAAATGGTTTCTGCCCTCATGATGTTTACTTTCTAGAAGGGAATGTGACATATTCATAAGTAATCATAAGATAGACTGATATGTAGTAAGTACCTAAAAGGGCTGCAAAGTATAATGAAATCTTATAAGAGAAAGAGGAGATTAACAAAGGCTTTATTGGCAGCTTTGAACTGGGCTTCAAAGGATGAGTAGGAATTTAGCAGGTGGAGTAAGGAGAGAGTATTTCAAGGAAAAAATGCATTAGGAGCAAAAGCATAGAACTAGGAAGCACAGGGCTTATGTAGGGAATGGCAAGAAGCCCAGTGTGACTCAGAGGACTAGTATAATATATCTATAGAAGTACTTTGATGCCAAATTGTGGAGAGTCTTAAACAGCAGAAATTTGAAATTAGTAGGCAATGAAGAGACACTATTGGATTTTAAGCACGGTCAGTTCCATGTAACATTGGAAAAAGTAAGAAATTGTTAAAATATAAAGAATGATTGCCAGTTATGATACACAATCCTTGAGGAAACCTGTGCATGTCACATTAGTGTTCACATAATTTCAGAATTTTGCACATTTGAAAAAAAAAATTATGAAACATGCTATCCACCTCCAGACAACAAATTGATGGAGTCTAAATGCAGATTGAAGCATACTATTTTTCTCTTTCTTTCTTTTTCTTTTCTTTCTTTTTTCTTTTCTTTCTTTTTTCTTTCTTTCTTTTTTCTTCCTTCCCTCTTTCTTTCCTTCCTTCCTTTCTTCCTTTCATTGTATTTTCTTTTTGGTCTATATTTTCTTCCACTATTGTGGAAATATCTTTTACATGATTTCACATGTATAATCTGTACCAAATTGTTTACTGTCTCAGGGAAGAGGGAAAGAAAGAAAAGAGAGAATTTAGAACTCAATTTTTTAAAAAATGAATGCTAAATATTGTTTTTACGTATAATTAGGGGGAAAATATTATTCAAAGAAAGGGGAACAAAAGCAATTCTGTCCCTGCCTCAATCAGGAGTAGGATTCACCTAGAGGTCTTTGATTTCCTTCTGATTCTGATCTACTTTGTAGTAAGAGCCACTGAAACCCAGCAGGCAGCATAAAACAGGGCCAGAGAAAACACACCTTCTGTTTGAAGATCAAAGTTAATCCCATTTGGTAGCTTAGCCTTTCACGACCCTACTTTCCTGGACTTTGGATCCTTTGGTCATAGGCTTTTGATGTCTGCCTGTTCTTCCCTACATTGCTGGTTTTCTGGACATGGTCTCTCGTTTCTCTAGACCTAGAATATTTTGTGGAGTCCTCCTTTCTAGAATCCCAAGCTTGGCCCACTCTGGTGGGCTCTTTCCCATTATAGCCTCATGCCGTTTTGTAATACACTTGAAAGATGAGAGTAATCAGCACGGCTGTAAGAAAATGGAACACAGCCAAGGGATGGTCCCCTAGATAGAAAACTCCCCTAACCAGCTATTGGTTAACCACAGCTTATTTTAATTAAAAAAAAAATGTAAACTACATTTATATTTCTGTTGACAAGGGTAAGTCTTTAATTATATAAACAAGAGCATGTGGAAAAAAGTCAAGATTGAATAGACACATGAAATGTTAAAAAAAAAAAATCAGTTTTATTTTCCCGCCCTCCACAGCAAGGTAGAAAGCAGGAAGATTTTACTTCTTGAGGCTGAGCCCTGAATGTCCCAGCCTTCTGCACTTTCTCTTTCCTGGGAGCATCCTGTCCCCAATCCTGGCCGCTAATGCTTCATGCTCAGAGTCAATTCAAGTACACAGCTATTTCAGGCGACTGATTCACTGCTGTACTTTCTAGGGCCATTCTTTAAACCACAATCAAACCACATTTGGGGGGGAGGGAGGAAAGGGTGCTTTTGCCACAGGTGTTGGGTGTCTATGGGTCAATCTAAATTACTTCACTAATTGGAGGAGCTGCTGATTATACAAGCAAATGAATTTCGGGCCAACCTGAGAAGGATGTGGGGCCAAGGGCCATCCCCAAAAGAGCCAAATCGCACTTCATTCCCCAATTAAAACGGCACAGATGAAATTAGATTAAAGTGAATATTAAGGACAGACTTTTAGGGGGAAAAGAAAGTACAAAAAAACTACAGAGAGGCCTAATGAGGTAAATATTATATAAAGAAATGGGGAAGGACGGTCTCATGATAGAATAATAATAAATAGTAATAATATTGTATTTATATCACACTTACTACATGCCAGGTACTGTGCTGAGCACTTTATAAATCTTATCTCAGCTGATTCTCACAATGACCCTGAGAGGTAAGGTGCTGTTATTATTCCCACTTTATAGATAAGGAAATTGAAGCTAAATGATTTGCCAGAGGTAACATAGCTGTAAGTATCAGGCCAGCTATGAACTCGGGTCCTCCTGATTCCAGGCCCACCACACCACCTAACTGCCTCTAATCTTTGTGATGGTATTTTCTGGGCTGATTGTATGGCACGCATTTAGGAAATGCCATTTCTATCCGCCAATTTCCTGATGACTGATTTACTGAAAATCACCCTAGTGGGGCAAATTCCAAATTATTCTGGGTTAAGGGTCATTTTTTTAAGTGTTCTTAATGCTTTGGGTTTGTTTATTTAATTTTTTTTAACTTCACAATAACTCTGCTTCCATAATGCTTCCTATGCATGTTGTAAGCATATATAAATATACATTTTTGTCTTCCTTACCTATTTTGATTTTGAAATTACCCCTAACCAATATGACTCTCTCTTGTAAGAAAGAAAAAATAGTAGTAATAGTTAAGCCAAGGGAAACTAATATATCAGCAGTATATCCAGAGCAACTAAGAATGCATGTTCTTTAACAAGAGCCCAGAGCATCTTTCCTATCAGAAGGGGACAGAGAGCATATTCATTCACCTCCATGAGAATTACTTCAATCCAATCTCTACCATATCTTTACATCTCTTAGGTTCCTCCCCTTCTCTCTTTTCACCTATCCACCACTGTGGTTCAAGGTCTTAGCACTTACTATCTGGACTGTTCTACTAGTTTCCTAATTTGTCTCCCTGCTTTTCAATCTTGCCCCCCTCCAATGCATTCTCTACCCAGCTACCAAATGATTGTCCTAAAGCACGTGGCTTTCCTTTACATAATAAAGTTTTCTATTATTTCCTATTGACTCTAAGATCAAATATAAACTTTTCTGTTTGGCATTTTAAGACCTTGGCAACTTGGCCCAACTAGCATTTCAGTTTTATTATATATTAGTCTTCTTCTTTTGCTCTATGGCCCAGCCAAACTGGTTTTCTTGTGGCTCCTCCTCCATCTCACATGTCTACAACTTTACATTGACCATCCACCATGTTCCAATGCTCTCTCTCCTTACTTTTCCCTCTTAAAATCTCTTATTTTTTTCAAGACATAGCTAAAGCAAAATGAAATAGATCATATATGCAGAAAGACTTAAAGCAATTCTTTTATGATGAAAAAGAACTGTAAGCTAAGACTATACCTATCAATTGGGAAACAGCAATAAATTGTCATATAAAAATATAATGGAATACTACTATTATAGGAAATGATAAAGGAAATAGTTTCCAAAAAAATCTCAGAAGGCTTGCATGAACTGATATAGAGGAAGATGAACAGGACCAAAAAAACAATTTATTCAATTACATTAATATTTGTAAAGACAAACAACTTTGAAAGATTTAACTCTGATTGATATAAATAACCAACTATAATTCCAGAGAGCAGATGATCAAGTATTCCATCCTCTTCCTGACAAAAAGTAATGGATTCAGGGATTCAGTGTTCATATATATACATATATATGACATCCATATATGTATATGTACATACATACACATGCATATATATGTATATATTAGTATATACACATATGGCTTATAGGAATTTGGAACTAGGAATGTGATTATATCACTTTTTAATCTGATAGTATTTTGCACATTCCCTCATAAATCCTCTGGGACTATGTTGATTCCATTTGTGTTGATCAGTACCTCCTCCATTACAATTCCTTGGAGTTTATCTGTTAAGGGTTTTATTGCTAAGGGAAATCTTGTATAGAGAACTAATTTTATATAAAAATAAAAACCATTCCCCAAGTGATAGTCAAAGGTTATGAACAGGCATTTTACAGAGGCAGAAATTCAAGCTATCAGTAACCATGTGAAAAATGCTCTTGAACAAAAATGAAACTGACATTGTGTAAGGTGTATTTTATTTTTTCCCAAGTTCCATGTAAAAGCAATTTTTTTACATTTGTTTTTAAAACTTTGAGTTCCAGATTTTCTTCCTCCCCTCCCCCCCCAATTTGGGAAGACACATGTGAAGTTATGTCATATGATTTTATTGCCAAAAACTGTGTGTGACACTTATAAAAGCTCTCATGGTTATATACTTAAAAAAAAAAAAAAAACACTCAAAAACAGAATTTAAAAATCTTCCAAATAAAATTTTAGTGGGTTTTAAAACTATTTGTTAAAAATATAAAAATGCAACACCTTAGGATTAATTTGCAAGAACAATTAATTGACATCATGAAAGATGGAAATTTACTAGCCAAATTTCAACAAAATCCTTTGCATAATTAGTAGATGCGATTGAAAAATTAATATTTTGATTTAGTAAATACAGCCAACAGTGCAATTCCATCAAGAACTATTTATCTTTATGAATTGTTCTTCCTAATAAGTCAGTCACTAAAAGCAAGTACCGAAATAAATCTAACATTGTTCTATGTATATCATAAATATAAATATTTACATCAATAAGCATATATCAGTTCAAACATCTTTACTTATAGTTGTGAGATTGTAAAGCTTGGCGAACTCTTACTTAGAGAGTTCACTTTTGAGGGCAAAGTACATTAGTCTTCTGAGACACAAAGGGTAAAAAGTTCATTCAACCTTTCCCCTCAAAATAATGCAGGCCCAGGACAGAGGTGAAAATGTGTCCACAGGATTTTTTAGAGAGAGTTATTATAATTCTACTTAATCAAGGCAATGAGCACATATTCATTTAAAGCTTATTCTCCATGTAAGAAAAAAAAAGTATATTTCATAGAAACGTGAGAAACTACATAGCATCTCCTATATCTTTTTTTTTTTGAAATTTAATATGTTGAGTTCATATCAATGACATTCATTAGCAAAAGCCAAAAATAGAATAGTAAGATTTTTCTATTCAAACCCTGCCTCTTTTCTTATTCTGGGCAAACATTATTTGCCTCAGTTTCCTCATCTGTAAAGTGGGGATAGTAATAACAGTAGTATTTACCAGTCAGAGGATTTGAGCCTCAATACTCAGTCCAGCTCTGCCATTTACATTTACTATCTTTGTGATCTCAGGTAAGTCGTTTACTTTCCTGACCTTTGTCTTTCTCATTTATAAAAAGGAGTTGACTTAGATGACTTTGGAAGGATCCTGTTCAACTCTGTTATCAGAGATCATAAATGAAAACTTCCATTATGCATATTGTAAGCATATATAAATAGACATTTTTTTCTTCCTTACCTATTTTGATTTTGGAATTAACGAAAATTTGAAGATCAGGGGGTTTCTTCCAAAATACCTCACAACTGCTCACACACTTCTGTGAGATACATTCCTGGCATTTTTTCCCCCTGCAGAATTCAGAATTTAAAATTATTGTCTTCAGTAGGAAATGAAGATGTACATTCAGTAGGCACCAAGCTGGCACTGCCTCACACATTCCAATGATTGCTATCTTTTTTGATTTTCATCAGTCAGGACTTCATAATCTAGTCTAAAATAGGAATCCTTTCAGCTTTTCGTGTTTTAAAAATATGCACTTTTTATAATCACTTGCTTCAAACTGAAAAATCTTAGAACTTGAAAGCAAATTTTAAAGGTATATATTAATTGAGAGTAAAATGGAGGTCTCATAATTTGGGTTTTCCTTGGAAAACATGTGTGGTTTCCTAGAAGTGAAGGTTTTGCCCTGACTGGCAGCATCCTACTCTTGTTTCAAACAACCTCAATATTTATCACATGTGATCATTTCCATAATCAACATTCATAAAACAAAACTTAGAGCTAGAAGGTACTTTAAAGATCATCTCTTCTATTTACAAGTGTGGTAGCTGAGGTTCTGGAACATAAAACCACTTGCCCATGTTCATACTAATAATGAATAGCAGGCCCTTTGATCTCTGGTGGTTAGGTAGGTGAAGCATCGGGTTTACAATCAGGAAAACTCATTTTCCTGAGTTGAAATCCACCCTCAGACACTTCCTACTTGTGTGACCCTGGGCAAGTTACTTACCCTGTTTACCTCAGTTTACTCATCTGTAAAATGCTTAGAAGAGGAATAGGAGCAAGAAAATTCAGGTAACAGCTGGGTCTTAGAGGAGTTCTACTGAAGTAGCAAGATTCTACAGAAGTAGCAAGAGGAAATGCTGAGAGAAGGGTGTGGTGAGTGGCAAGAGGAAATGAAAACAAAGAAAGAAGCACGAACCGAAAAAACCAAAATGTCACAAAACTAGGCCTTCTATTCTCTTGATTTAACTGCATCGGAAGATTTTGCAAGTGTCAAAAAATTGCTTTCCTGGCACATTCTATGTTAAATATATATATATATAAACCAATTTCTTTACCCCCAAAAAATTTCCCTTCTTTAGGATAATGCTAGTTACCTAAACAGAGGATGGGAAATTTGGTAGATAATAAGAATCCTAAGGAAGAAAATATTTTAGAGTCATCTCAATAAGACTCTAAAAGCAACAGTTCATAAAGTGAATTCCCAGAAGTCTTTGAAGTCAAAACTACTTTCATAATACTATTAAGATATTTTAAATTCTAATAAAATAAACATTGATAACACATAACATTTATAAACAAAAGCTCTTTGGGGAGGAGAATAAAGTGAAGGATCTTCAAAAATTGTTAAGAGTGTAGAGGAGTGGAGACACAGAAGTTTGGAAAGTGCTCTAGAGGATATTGTTTTCTTTGTTTTGGGCTCACAAAGCATTATGACTTAGGAATGGTGATCTTAACAAATCTGCTAAATAGAATTTCAAAATTTCAAAATTAGAAGGTATTTTAGAAACAAGCAAACTTAGGAATATTAACCTAAGGCTGGGAACTTATTTTTAGAAATAAAATTTAATGTTGAACATGATTGTACACGCATTATCTACATTAGATAGCTTGCTGTCTTGGGGAAGAGGAAAGGAAGGAAAATAAAATTTGCAGCTCAAAATCTTATAAAAAACAATGTTAAAAACTATCTTTTCATGTAATTGGGGGAAAAAACAAAATACTATTAAGTTAAAAATAAAATTTAAAAATATTCTGATAACTATATTTTGATATTACTGGTTTCCTTAATAATCTTATGAATTTTATTTTATGTATTTAACAATCATTTTAATAAGGAGTCCATGATCAGAAAAAGGTTGAAAATTGAAAATTGAAAAATTCTAGACCAATTTGTAACAGAACAAGACTGAGTGGTCATCCAACTTTTTGTCGACATAAACCCCTTGAATCAACCCATTCCATTTTTCTTTTCTTTTTTTTGTGGAGAGCTCTAATTTTTCAATAGCTCGAATTATCAGGAAGATTTTCCTTTAATGTAAATTCAAGCTTAAAGATGTCTCTTTGTTCCCCTTTCTAAGTTTTGAGTTCAAAGATAAATCAAATACTGTGACCTATTGGGAGGGTGTGGAGGGAGGGAGGGGAAAAATCGGAAGAGAAGTGAGTACAAGGGATAATGTAAAAAATTACCCTGGCATGGGTTCTGTCAATAAAAAGTTATTAAAGAAAAATAAATAAATCAAACTACTTTTCCCTGTAAAAACAACATTCTAAATACTTGAAAATATTCCCCAGTTTCTTCAATTAGTGTTATTGAATTCATCAAATTATACTTTGGTAGAAGAAAAAGAGCTCGAGACTTTTGTAAAAGATTTAATATTAAAAGCAAATTATATCTCATCATCATCAATACATGAGACTGAAAGGAAGCTAGAGCAGCCTACTAGTTAGGACAGGAAGCCTGGAGCTTCCTCCGGTATCTCTGAGGCTTGCAACATTAAGCCTGTCTGTAGTCAGTACATAAGAACTAAGACAAGCAGAACTTCTTTGCAAAGCCATCATTTTATTGTTTCAGAACATTTTGTCTTTGGAGGAAAGAAAGCGAGGGAACAAAATGATCCTCCATTGTAGAGAAGCAATGCATCTGCAAAAGAGAACCTTGGTTTAGGTTGGGGTGGGAAAGATGCCCCCAGACCTGAGGTCTCTCAAGAGCCTGGTCTCTTTCCTGCACAATGTACTTTTCAAACTAAATATGCTGGGGCATCTTAAATTCAGCACCATCCTCTCAGTTCCTCAGACTCACAATCTAGGAGTCATCCTGGATCCCTCCCTTTTACCCCATTATGCTAGCTGTTGCTAAAGCTAGTTGAATTCAGCAGCACCTCTGGATTATACCTCCTTCCCTCCTCTGACAGTAGAAAGAAAAAGCCATAGCTTTCTACCCCCTTTGGCCAAAAAACCTCCCCCCAAACCCAAAACAAAACAAAATTTTTAAGCTTAAAAGGATTTGAACTTTCCTAGCAGTATTCCCCTAATCAGCTGATGGCAAGGTCTGCCTTGGGAATAAAGGACAAACTAGATACAGATTCACTCTAAAGGAACTTTCTTGACATTCCTAAAAATAGAAGAAAAGGATTTCTAACAATAAGGAATTATAAATTACCCTTTTGTTACATGTGCTCTCAAAGTCTACTCTCCCCTGGACTCAATATTGTATTTGTGAGAAAGTGGGTCAAGACTTTAGGAATGGATGTTTTTGTACTACTTGTTACTACTAAACCACCTTAGTAAATACTCCATTTCTAAAAGGTATTTAAGATTGGCTGACTATGATAGTATTGGATGGAAAGACCAGTAGGGGCTTGAACCAATCTCATAAAAGAATCATGTCCTTCCTTCCTTTCCTTTTCCTACTCTTGACTTCTTAAGATCACCCCTAGAAAGATGGAAAGATGTAACCGTACAGTAGGACCTAAAACTCATCCATGAAAGAAAAAGTTAGAATCCTCTGAGTTTATTCGGGCTACATAGACATAATACACAAAAGAAATAACAATATAGGACAGCACATGATAAATGTCTCTTCAGTGGTATTCACAATATGTAGTGCTACCAGAGTTTGTCTACTCATGAATCTTGAAAATAGAAAAAACTTTGGTGGTCATCCACTTTAACCTTGTACCCAATGCAGAGACCCCCTCTAAAATTTCCTTAGCAACTGATAATCCAGGCTCAATCTGAATACTTCCATTTTTGAAAAGCTCCTTGACTCACAAAGCAGCTCATTCCATCTTTGAAAAGCTTAATTGTTAGTTTTTTTTTTTTTTATATTGAGCCAAAATTTACTTACCTATGACTTCCTAGCTCTTCCTCTACTAAAACAAAATGACCAGAACTGAACATAGTGCTTCAAATCAGCTTAGAGTACAGGAGGAAAATAATTTCTCTTGTTCTGGACAATATACTTTCATTCATATAGTCGAAAATCACATTAGTTTTTTCTGACAACCAAATCACCCTGTTGACTTATATTAAGCTTGTAATCAACTAAAATTGTGTGCCATACCCTATACTTATTGTTAGGGGGAATTGTTTGTAATTATTTATTGTGTGACAAGCATTTTTTTTCTTAAATTGTGAAACCTACAATTTAAAAAGTTAACTCTCGTTAGAGGAACATAATCCATGATTCAGCAACCTTTATACAGGGAAGAAGATAAAGGGAGAAGAAGGCTCCAAAGGGGGTCCCATTGGTGATGACCCAAAAGTATAAAGAATACTTCCTAGCTGTGTGATTATAGGTAAGTCACAAGTCTTCTCAGTCTCAGATTTCACATCTATAAAACTGGGTTAAGAAAACCTCTTCATAGGCCTTAAAGTATGGTTAAATGTGAATTATTATTACTATTCCCAACTCAATTAATGAGCTAAAAGGTAGACATTCTGTAAATAGGAAATAAGTGGAATGGGAAAGGTTTGTGTGTAGAGAATAAGGCATAACATAAGGATCTTATGTTTGAATTGAAAGAAAAAGTAAATATGAGGAAGAGATCTCAAATGGAAGTTGCACATATCAGATATTATTATTATGGTAACTTTCACTAGAATCATCAGAGAAGACAAGGCCTGAATATCAATCAGTCTGTGGCTGTAAGAGAAAGAATTCATCTGCACCAGAATAGCCTTGCTGGTAGTTTGGAAATGACATTAAGACTTGTATGAACTATTGCTGAATGAAATGCAAACCAGAATAACTTAGATCACAATAACAATATTGTAAAGACAAACAAGTTTTGGATATTAGTAATGCTGATCAATGCAGTGACTGATCATGACTGATGAAACAAACTACCTACCTCCTGACAAAGATGTGATGGACTTAAAATACAGATTGAGACATGGATTTTTGGATTTGACTATGGGGGAAATTTATTTTGCTTGATTCTACATATGGGTTGTGTCATTGTTATTGCTGTTGTTTTTTTCCTAAGGCGGGGAAAGAATAAAGACAAATTTTCTTGATTGAAAAAAAATAACATTTAATTTGAAAAAAGAAATTGACTTTAAGCATCCAACTCGAAATAGGGGAAACTAGGGAAATCTAGTAAAGCATGAGTAGTGGAAATAGCAGGAAGAGACCAGGAGGAAATGGAGATGCTTTGTGGTCATTTCAATTGCACCAATACCATTGCCAGTGAATGGAAGAGTGTTCATCTCAGATATTAAAAAGGGAAGGAAATTATTTCCCTTGCTAATATTTAGTAGATTGGATACAGAATTCTATTCTCTCTCTCTTTTTCTCTCTCTGTGTATGTGTGTGTGTGGGGGGGGGATTACTCTGTGAGTCTAGAAGGATTAACCCATGAAACAGAATTCTGTCATGCTAGAGGAATAAACCCTTGTAAGATCCTCATGCATGAGGAAACAGGCAACGATTATCTAGTTACCATGGGAAGTTTTCCTTCTGTTTATGTTTTGTACACTCATGCTACTTATCTAGAAATGTGGTCTGGGAAATGAGTATATACACTGTCTTTTAGAGATCTTGCATTCTTTCATTCTGTTTGGGGTCCCATATACCCAAGTCAGGATTGCTAATTCCCCTTGAGCCATCCTGGGAAGATGAAATTTTTATTTAGATCTCATGAGGGCAGATATATTCTGAGAATCTTCCTCATTTTCTAAGGATATGCCTTTGGATATATACATTTTGTATATAACGAAAACTTGGGCAAAAGAAACTTACTAATGCCAAGAGAGCATGACATCTTAGTAGTTGGAGCATCAAGATTCTCAAGGTTAAGGAGGCAATGGCAGCTTCTCACTGAAATCTAATGAGTGACATTTTAGAGACATCTGCCCAAAGGTAGCTAGGTGAGACCTTAAGAAAGCAGTCTAGCCAGCAAACCCCAAGATATCTTGGGAACTTCCACTGTTTGGATCCTGATTGACTCAGTGTGAATGGAAATAGCCATCATTTGTTTTGGCCAGAAATCCTCAGGGTCTCTCTGTCCCAAATTTATTTATTTTTATTTACTTTTTTTTTTTTTTTTGATTAGATGAAAGAGGCCGTTCTTTGTTTCCATTGCTACCTAGACTTAATCACTGAGATTTATTGAAGATCTTAGCTTTAAAAGGTCAAGGCCATTTCCATTCATCCTGACCTACAGCTGGCCACTGGACCCAGATGGCTCTGGAGGGGAAAGTGAGGCAGGGGACCTTGCATAGCCCTTCCTATCTTAAATCCAATTCATCACCTCCCTGGTGTCCTGGTCCTCTTCCAGAACCAGGGACAAAAATCAATAACAACTTCAATTTCTGTGAGACAAAGCCTGGAGTCAGGAAAACTTGAGTTCAAATCCAGCTTCAAATACTTAGAAGGTGTATGACCCAAACCTTTGTTTCATTCAGTTTCCCCAACTATAAAATGGAAATAATACTAGTACCTCCCTCTCAGGATTGTTGTGAGGATTAACTGAGACTATTTTTAAAGTGCTCAGCACAGTTCCTGGAACATAGTAAGTCATGAATAAATGCTGATCTCCCTTCTTCCCTCTTTGAGATGAAATAGTCCTTTCTCATACAGAGAGCCAAGGAGCAAGGGCAGGACTTTTTCAAGGTCACAGTCCACATTTTACTTTGTACTCTAACTCCCTTTTTGTGCTGTTTTGCAAGGTGTGTGACCTTAAGAAGATAATAATAACAATAACAACAATAATATTACTCATGACCTCCAAAAGTCCTCTGTGCAACAGGAGTTGATCTATCTGCTCATTGGAGTCTAAAAGCCAAGAACAGGAATTTTTGGTAAGGAGGAGGATTTTAGAAAGAAGATGGTCCCCTTCCCTCATCCTTCCCCCCAGATCCTTAAGGAACCCAACAGAAAACTCTTAACAACCTGATTATCTCCTAGAATTTAGAAATCTAACATCTAAGCCAGACTAAACGGGGTCAGCTAGTGTTTGTTCCTTCTGATTTATGTTCTTTGCCTTGAAGTATTACATCTCGACTTCGGCAGACCTTCAGGCATTTTTCCAAAGTGTGTTTCCCTAGGACAAGGTCACCAAAGGCATGTTTTGTCTCCTGAGCCTATATAAGCAACACAGAGATTTAAGTAATAGACACCAGGAGATAATGGCCAATGACGAGTCAAATACGTCAAACTCAGCTAATTCCATCTCGTCCGAGTCTTCTGCCAGGGCTTTCCCTTTTGAGAGCATACCTGTTTTAAAGGCTTCAGACCTGGACCCATTTGGGATTATACATAGGATTAGAATT
This sequence comes from Antechinus flavipes, assembly GCF_016432865.1. Lineage (NCBI taxonomy): Eukaryota > Metazoa > Chordata > Mammalia > Dasyuromorphia > Dasyuridae > Antechinus > Antechinus flavipes. The sequence continues at coordinate 545,407,168 of NC_067400.1, read as the reverse complement.
GACTAATATTGCCTCTATAAACTTGATTGCCTCCTTTGAGTGTTTGCATGTAGTACTCAGGAAAAAACTTCTCAAGAAACTGCTAAAAGGTTGGAGTGCATTTTTAGTGAGGAAGGTATAGGAAAAAAGAAGTCTGTCTTTTGTAGGTCCCCCAAGGTAGTAGGGACACCAGAACTAATGGGGAAAGGTGGTGACATTTGGAATCCAGAAGGGGGAACTAGAGTCAAGCTGCAAAGTTGCATAAGGGGTGCTGTCCCTGAGAATCTGGGCCCATTTTGTTATGAAACCCCACTAATATTTACTTGGTCTACTATTAGGCCACTTGCTCAAAGCCTGCATTTCAGAATTAGACACAGGCAAGACTCTAGAGATCATCCAATCCCAGCCATACTTGAGTTTTCCTGTATTTTAAAAAAGTTAAACTTGTGACCTTATTCCCATTTCGTTTTATTAGATTCATCTCAATGTTCATTATTTAACAATAATCCTGTTAGCCAACCCACCCAACTCCCTGTCATCCCTAAAGGTAATGAAAATACTATCTATTCATTCAAGTCACTAGTTTAAAATGTTCAATAAGACAGGGTTAAAGAAAACACTCTATATAGCAAATCCTTGGAAATCTCTCTCCAATTTGACACTGATCCATAAAATGATACCTTTTGATCATTCATGATCATTCACTTTTCATGTGAATTTGATGAACTATTACATCTTCTAGCCCATCTTGACCATAAACACGTCCCCCGCAAATTCTCTTACTGAAATTCAAATACATTGTGTCTATAGTATTCCTTTGACACAGTAATTTAAACCCTGTTTTAAAAAGAAAGGGAAAAAAGAAATGGGGTTAGTTTGTTTGATTTGTTTTTAGTCAACCCATGCTGGCTTCTAGGGATCATTTTTTTTCCTTCCCAAGATATTCAATAATAATCTGTCCTAAAGTCTGATCCTGGAACAGCATCAAGCTCCTTGGACTATAGTTGATGAAATTTATCATTTCCCCCACTCCCACCTTTGAAAATAGGAACAATATGAACAATATTATCCCTCATATTTTTTCTGGTTCCTTTCCCATTTCCCCTGATTTCTCAAATAGCAATTTGACTATTTCATCTACAGGTTCTTTTGTGATGATAAGAGGTGTACTCTTAGTGTCCTCTCAGGTACATGCAAACAAATGTCTGCTGTTGCTATGTAAGTCACCATTAATGCTTAGGAATGGAGTACAAAGAGGTCCCTTCTCTTCCTCATTCCTTGTTACCTTCTAGTCTATAGTTCATGGGGAACAGAGTATATAAAAGTGAGGAATCATTTTACTGCTCACTTTTACAAATCATGAGGAAAAATTGTCCTTTTCCAACAAATCTTCATCTTTGATTCTTAATTGCCAGTCACTTAAAGGGGCATCCCCTGAAATGTTTTGGATCCCATTGTACTTGAACAAATAGTCTAGACCAACACAACTATGGCCACAGCCCAAACTGATTCTACAACATGTCTGGTGGCAGTCTCATAATGTGAAGTTTGACAAGGATCTGATTAAGTCTAAAAGTGTCCACGGGACTCCCTCGGCTCACTTTCATAGAGCACCGAGTGGGATGGTTTCTCTGAACATGAGTCCTATCCTCTAAGCCCCGAGTCACTCAAGAATCTGAAAAAGCAGCTTTCTTTGTTATGAACTGGTCAGTAGGACTGTGTCCTCTTGACAAGGGACTCCTGGGCACATCTACACTGAACAGGGAGAGTTGGTACCTCATCCATCTCTAAAGGCTCATGATCTGTAATCATGCATCCAATTACTTGATTTTTAAAGCATTGTGATAACTACATGTCAATATAATAGCAAGGGCTGTGGTGAAAAATACAACTGGCATATTTCCTAGAATTAAATGAGATAATTACAAAATTCACATAGAACAAAAGGTCACAGATACTAACATTTTCCAAGGAAAATTATGAAAAGGATTGTGAAGTTTAATTGCCAGATTTCAAATTATACTATAAAACAGTGATTACAAAAATTAGTAATATATTAAAAAAAGAAAAACATTTCAGTGAAATAAATTGTATTCAAAAGCAGATACACAAAGTATTCTACTGTTCAATAAATATAGAATCACAAAATATCAAGAAAATTAATCATTTTCCAAACACAGTTGGTGGGAAAACTGGATAGCAGTTTGTTGATAAAGTGGAACAGATCACCATTTCTCTATAAACCCTGATATATTCAAGGTAAACTAGAGAATAGAAGGTAAGAAAAGTCGTATTTTTCACAAGTGTGGAGAGGTGATAAATTCTTTTCTTTTCTTTTTTTTTTGGTTGAGGTAATTAGAGTTAAATGACTTACCCAAGGTCACACAGCTAGGAAATGTTAAAGTGTCTGAGGTCAGATTTTAACACAGGTCCTCCTGACTTCAGGGCTGGTGCTCTATCCACTGCACCATCTATCTGCCCCCTCTTTTTTTTTTTTTTTTTAAATAAGATTTTTATTTTCAAAATATATGCATAGTTTTCAACATTCACCCTTGCAAAAGCTTGGAATTTTTTCCTTCTTGCCCTCTCCTACCCTCTTCCTAGACAGCAAGTAATGTAATATATATTAAACATGTGCAATTCTTTATATATATTTCCACATTTATCAAGCTGCACAGGAAAAATCAGATCAAAAAGGAGGGAAAAAAATGAGAAAAAACAAAAAACTAAGCAAACAGCAACAAAAAAGGTGAAAATGTTATGTTTTGATCCACATCAGTCTCCACAGTCCTCTCTTTGAATGCAGATGTTTTTCTCTATCACAAAGTGATAAATTCTTTTTTATTATTATTATTTTTATTTTTTATACTTTTTATTTACAAGTTTTTACAGCATTGACAAATGCCAAACATTTTGTTCCAATTTTTCCCCTCCTTCCTCCCACTCCCTTCCCTAGACGTCAGGTTGACCAATACTTGTTAAATATGTTAAAGTATAAATTAAATACAAAATAAGTATACATGTCCTAACAGTTATTTTGCTGTACAAAAAGAACCAGACTCTGAAATAGTGTAAAATTAACCTGTGAAGGAAATAAAAAATGCAGGCAGACAAAAATAGAGGGATTGGGAATTCTATGTAGTAGTTCATAGTCATCTCCCAGAGTTCTTTCGCTGGATATAGCTGGTTCAGTTCATTATTGCTCTATTGGAACTGATTTGGTTCATCTCATTGTTGAAGAGGGCCACGTCCATAAGAATTGATCATCATATAGTAGTGTTGTTGAAGTATATAATGATCTCCTGGTCCTGCTCATTTCACTCAGCATCAGTTCATTAAGTCTCTCCAGGCCTTTCTGAAATCATCCGGCTGGTCACTTCTTACCGAACAATAATATTCCTAAATATTCATATACCAAAGTAATAAATTCTTAACAAGCTGGGACTTACGGGGAAATTTAAAGATTAAATAGATGAATTCTATTTCATGAAAATAAAAGTTTTTGTACATCAAAAGCTAAGTATCAAGGATAAGAAAGAGGGAACTCTGGGAATAAGTATTTTTATAAAATATTTCTTGTAAGTCTTGACAACCAAAATTTATAAGAAAATGACACATATATATGCAAGTCTCCAGGAGACTGGTGGATAGAGTATAGAAAGAGCTGTTCTTGAATAAGAAATATACATAGATTGTGAACAACATGGGAAAGAATGTTCAAAATCTCTCATCAGATATGTAAATTAAAATAAGTTTGTGATTCCACTGACTCATCAAATTGGCAAAGATAATAGAAAATTCAGTACTGGTAAAGGCTGTGTTTTAAACAGGTACACTATGCACTTTTTAGAAAGTAATTTATAATTATGCAATAAATGATCAAGAAAAAAAAGTATATATCTTTTTGACTCATTTGTATTGCTAAGACTCTGTCTAAAGAAGGTTATCCACCCATACAGGAAAAATGTTCTGTGCAAAATAGTCTGACTACTGTTTATAATTGGAAGGGGGAGGAAACCTGGAAATAAATTACATTTCTATGGACTGGCAATGGATTGAATAAATATGAAGCTTCTTGCCAATGCCCCTCCCCCTTCCTTTTTCACCTTTCTGGATGGAAGCTGACTGTCCAGTTCCTCAAGTTTGGGTTCCTTCAGTTACCTCCCCAAATCCTATGCTCCTTAAACCCAACCCAGCCCAAGGCAGACAGGTCTGCTCACACCTCTTGGATAATCAAGGAGTCACCAACTATAATTCTTGTGGTAAAATGAAGAATTATAGGCCCATTCAAGTCAATACAATGGACTATGCTTAAGCCACAAAAAATGGCAAACCTGAATTCAGAAAGTATTAGATTTAGACAAAGTGATGTGAGATGAAGAAAGTAGAACTGAAATAAAATTGTACACACTATTCATAACTTTGACATTAAAGACAACAGGGGACAAAAAAGAAAATTCCATGTTATATATTTAGAAAAGATGATGGTGCTTTTTTGTGATCTTGCCCTATGAGGTAAGGAAGTAGTTCCTCTGAATTTATTTTTTTTTTCTGAGGAGGGAGGAACAGTGGTGGTGAATTGTGTTTTGTATTCTGGTCTTTGATAATCTTCTACAGAGTCTTACTTCAATGTCAATGGAGATGACCCTATGTTCTCAAAGTCTCTAGTAGGTTCCATCATATCAAAAAGGCTCCATGTGCAATCTTTGCTTGACTGAGCTTGCTTTCTGAGATCCAGCCTATGTGAGCACAGAAAAGTTCATCCTCAGTAGCCTGGCCATGAAGTCTAAAGTCATGGCAACCCATGAAACAAAGAATGAAAGAAATAGAAAATAGCTCTCTGTCCTGTGCAGTCCCTTTCCATTTCTATGAATGCAAATGATGATGCAAAGCGGCAGAATAAGAGACATAGAAAAGTAAGAATCACACAATGCTTAATTTATAAACATTAACTTAGCTGTGTCAGTCCTCTGACAGGGAGATCTTTGTCAAATAATCAGCGAATGGGAATAGTATCTGTGAAAGTAAACCATTTCAATCTTGACCTTTTGGTTAAAAATAGAAACAAAAGACAGAATTTGTTCTGCTGAGAAAAAATATAAGCCGGATGGCCTACAATCTCTTTAGAGAGTCAAATAAAGGATTTAACAGAGAAGATTTTATAATATGCCTACAGAAAACAAACATTTCATGAGATATGGCCCGTTAATACTTACAGTGCTCATTATAAATATTTGCAAAAAGATCAGCAAAGGGATAATTTCAGATATACTCTATTCAGCTGTCTTCTCCTTCTGTCCCTACAAATACCTACTCCTGTTGGCAAATTATTCTCAGAAAACCCACTTTGAGGAAAGACCCAAACAAACCATGTTTTACTCTCTTGACTTTGCCACCATACTTCAATTGACTTCTCCCTTTGAAGTCCCCTTCTCTCATTGGTATGTTCCTCCTGGAACCTCCATTTTGTGGAATGATCTAGGTCAGCCATATCCCATAGACTTCACCATCATGGGATAAATTCCCTTCTTCCTCTTTTTCTGCTCCCCTTTCTGCATTGAATTCCTCCATTGGAATGTAACTTCTTGAGGGCAAGGGCTATCTTTTTTTGTTTTTGGTTTTTTTTTCTTGTCTTTGTATCCCCAGAGCCTAGCACAGTGCCTGGTATATAGTATAAATATATGTGGATATATAATACAAGCATTAATACATGCTTATTGATGATTTGACTGCAGAGACACTCAATTCAGATTTGAGACAGGGTCCTATAAAATTTCTTGGGTGAAAAGGAGCTGTGAGTAGAAAAAGTTGAAAAATCTCTGGTCTAGGATAGGCACAAATATGTAAAAATCTTATAAAGATAGAAGAAGATTAAGAATAATATTACTTTATAAAATAGAGAACCAATGAAAGGAAGAAATAATTACAAAATGCTGGTCAAGAGGCTCAACTAAGCAAAGTTACAAAAGATCATTTTTAAGTAGGACAATCAAAATCTTTTCAATCACCAATTATAATGGAATAAGCATAGTCATTCATGTGTTAATAGAAGGAAACAAAAATGCCATTGGAAAGAGAAAAAGATGGGGGAAAACAACCTTGGATTGTTGGATGGATTTGGTCCAATCTGAAGGTAATACAACTTTGAGATCAATTTGAAGGAGGCAAACATATCACAGATATAATATCAGCCCTTAAGGTGACTGATATTAATAAATTTTAACCTATATTTCTACTTTTCCAACTATATAAAATATTGTGAGAATAATTCAAACAGAAGAACAGTCCTTTGCAAACAATATTATATAAAATAATATTATTTTCCTTACACAATTTACTGAAAGATATAGAGAATACACTTTTAAACAGGAATTAAAATTTTGCATGGAAAGGGGTAAACAAGATTCTAGAGATTATCTCTTCCTATCTCTCCATGCATTAGAGTTAGACCCCTTGTAGATATGCACATATCCAAACAAAAGGAGCATGTAAGAGCAGGAAAAGGAGGAGAACAAGACGAATGAGAATAAGAAAGAAAATAAGAACAATTATAAGAAGAATGAGAACAAGCATAAGAAGAACAAGAATGAGAATAAGAACAAGATTGAGAGCTAGAAGAAGAATGAGAACAAGAATAAGAATGAGAAGAAAAAGAACAAAAATTTAAAAATGAGAACAAGAACAAAAATGAGAACAGGAAGAACAAGAATGAAAATGAGAACAAGAAGAACAAGAATGAAAATGAGAACAAGAAGAATAAGACAAGAATGAAGATGAGAACAAAAAAAAAATGAGAATAAGAAGAGCAAGAAAAAGAACAAATATGAGAAGAATGAAAAAAGAAGGAAAGAACAAGAAAATTACTCATGTGGAAGAGCAAGTGATGATCACTGTATTCTATAAGCTATCCTCAAAGTGTCAATAGGAAAAGAAAAAGGCTCCTGGTGCACTATGTAATCCACTGTGGTAAACTTGTGAAAAATAAGGTTCATAGGATGGGCAGGAAAAGATGGGCCATAATCTACATTATTGGAGGAAATACCTATATTGATGAGATCATAGATGCATATTTGGAATATATCTTCTTGAATTGGGATTTTCCAATAGACAGCATTCGGTTTTGTTTTTTAACCATGTTTTGAGAATTTGTCTTTTTATGGAAAAGTTGTTTTTTAATTGTTACATATTAGGTTTCACTTTATTTCTTTATTATCTGTGTCATTGGGAGTTAGGTCTTTCTAATAATAACAGCTTTTTATTTTCAAAATATATGCAAATATAGTTTTCAATATTCACCCTTGCAAGACCTTGTGTTCCAAATTTTTTCCCTTACTCCCCTCCCTAGATAGCAAGAAATCCAATATATGTCAAACATATGCAAATCTTCTGTACGTTTCCACATTTATCATGCTGCATAAGAAAAATAAGATCCAAAAGAAAAAAATAAGAAAAAAAACCCCAAAAACAAAGAACAAGCAAACAACAACAACAAAAAAAGGTGAAATTTTTTTTCTATGTTGTGCCACATTCAATCTCCATAGTCCACTTTCTGGATTCAGTTGGTTCTTTCCAGACCACTGGAATTGGCCTGAATCACATCATTGCTGAAGTGCCACATCCATTTGATGTGCCTTAAGACAGAAACTGACTAAATTAGATTTCCGTATTTTACACTAATAAAAACTGTATATTCTCAAAAGTCTTGCCTTTTCACAGCTATGTAGAAGAGAGAGTAGAGAGAAGAGATGGAATCACAAAGCCCAATTAGAAGCTTACTGCAGTAGTCCAGACAAAAAAAGGATAACGGCTTGAATCAGGTGGGAGCAGTGTGAGTGGAGTGAAGGGCTACTGAGGTCTCTTCCAGCTCAAGAAAACGGACTGATGAGAGGGGAAAAATGTTATAGAAGCAGAATTCATAGGACTTCAATTCAATAAGCAGTTATGAAGCTCCACATGATGCTGGCAATACAGAAACAAAACAGTCCTTGCCCTGGGAGTATGTGTGTATATGTATATATAGTATATATATTCATATGTATATTTATATATATATATATGTAAATAAAAATTGTATTTTTCTATGAAAGGGCACAGGTCTAAAGATGATACTCACTATAATAGATCAAGTTCCAGAGGGCCATAGAAGGGTAGAGAAGAGTGGGATAGAGATGATAAAAGGATGGGAATGAAAAGATGGGTAATATCATCCAAGTTATTTATTTTATCTTTTGTAATCGCCTCTACCTCTTCCTAAAAATAAATCTCCCGCCCGTAGCTATGAGAAGTATATGATCTGTTTCTCTTCTAATTTTTTATAGTATAATCTTTAATATTAAAGTTGCATATCCATTTAGAATGTACTGTAGAATTTGGCATAAGGTGTTGGTCTAAGCCTAATCTCTGTTAGATTGCTTTCCAATTTCCCCAGGAGTTTTTATTACATAGAGCTGATGTTATCTTTAATAGAAATGAAAAAGTTCAGTGAAGAAGCAAGTTTGGAAGGAGAAAATGAATAAACTGTATTCTGATATATTGAGTTTAGATCCTGGCAAGATATGCAGTTGAATATATCCAGCAAGCAATGAGTGGTGTAAAGCATTAAAAAAATTTATATATATATATATGTGTTTATATGTATGTATATATACAATACTATATATAATATATGTGTATAAGTAAAATATATAATATATAAAAAACTATGTGTGTGTGTATATATATATATATATGTGATATATGTATATTTATATATATAAATATCACCTTTTTGTGGTCTGATAAGAAATCAAAATGAGACAAATAGGTCATTCCCTTTTTGCCTTCTTCTCTAGCCTTCTCCCCCCAAAATCAGCAGGTGGGAGTGCCCTTCCCCTCCTTGCACATGGTTCAGCTTAGACAGGAGACAACAATTCATTAATTTCAGGTAACAAAGGGAACCAGCATGTCTCTGTGTCCTCTGGCCCCCTGCCACTGTCATCTGACTTAACTTATGTAACAAGGACCCCTGGGTGTTGCCATCAGCTGCACTTTAGGATTTCTGGGTGTTCCTATTTGCCCTGCATCCAGGAGTGTGCTGGAGCTGGCTTATTTTGGCAATTTTCAATGTGGGCATTTATACCTTAGAAATAAGTAGGGATCAGGATTTGATTTATTGCTAATTGTTTAGACTTAAAGTGATGGAGAAAATGGTAATAATGTTAATAATGTGGATTAACAAGTGGGTTGTGAATTTATTTACAAATATATATATATATTTACATATATACAAATATGGGTATATACATACATCTAGGAAAGCTGACTGTTAAACATTTAACACCACATTCCTCTTTGCTGCTGAACTTTGTTTTATATTTTATTTACCTTAATTATACTATACATGCTCCTTTAGAGCAAAGACTCTAATTTTTTTCTGTTTGTAATTTCAATGCTTGACACAAAGTAAATGTTTTTTCCTTTATTTATTCAATAGTTAACAAAAGGAGATTTACTTAGCCATAACAAGAGAAAGCTTAGGGCAGGTCCTCTTACTCCAAGTTACCCATGACAATCTGCTAGGCAGGGGATCCTGTTCTCTTACCCCTTTCTCCATGTTTGTATACTCTTCTCACAACCCCCAGTTATGATATGTAATAAGTTTAACTTCCTTCTTTCTCATTTCTTTCCTAATGTATTCTTTTTTTTCCTTTTTTTCCCCTCTCTTAAAACAATCAAAAAAGAAGTTAATTACCTCCACTCCCTTTGTTTCTTACTTAATTCTCTCTTTAACTTCTGAACTCATTCAAACTCTGAAGAAACACTGTACTTCCCTTTTATTAATGACTTCATTATCATTTAGTCTCTTTACATTTCTTTAGGTGTCTCTGTGGATAAAGTACCAGATTAAAGAGCAGAAGACTGATCTTCCTGAGTTCAAATCTGATCCCAGATATTTATTAGCTATGTGACCCTAGGCAAATCACTTAACCTTACTTATCTCAATTTCCTCAGATGTAAAATGAGCTGGAGAAAGACCTGGCAAACACTCCAATATCTTTGCTAAGAAAATTCCAAATGGGATCAGGAAGAGTCAGTCACTACTAAAATAACTGAATAACAACACTTTCTCTCTTTTTTTTTTTCCTTTTTTTTTTTTAATAACTTTTTATTGACAGAACCCATGCCAGAGTAATTTTTTTACATCATTATTCCTTGCATTAACTTCTGTTCCGATTTTTCCCCTCCCTCCCTCCACTCTCTCCCCCAGATGGCAAGCAGTCCTTTACATGTTGAATAGGTTACAGTATATCCTAGATACAATATATGTGTGCAGAACCGAACAGTTTTCTTGTTGCACAGGGAGAATTGAATTCAGAAGGTATAAATAACCCGGGAAGAAAAACAAAAATGCAAGCAGTTTATATTCATTTCCCAGTGTTCCTTCTCTGGGTGTAGCTGCTTCTGTCCATCTTTGATCAATTAAGGCTCTCTTTATCGAAGAGATCCACTTCCATCAGAATACATCCCCAAACAGTATCGTTGTTGAGGTATATAATGATCTCCTGATTCATGTAAGTCTCGCCAGTCCTCTCTGGTCATCCTGCTGGTCATTCCTTACAGAACAATAATATTCCATAACGTTCATATGCCACAGTTTACTCAACCATTCTCCAGTTGATGGGCATCCTTTCATTTTCCAGCTTCTAGCCACTACAAACAGGGCTGCCACAAACATTTTGGCACATACAGGTCCCTTTCTCTTCTTTAGTATCTCTTTGGGGTATAAGCCCAGTAGAAACACTGCTGGATCAAAGGGTATGCACAGTTTGATAACTTTTTGAGCATAGTTCCAAATTGCTCTCCAGAATGGCTGGATGTGTTCACAATTCCACCAACAATGTATCAGTGTCCCTGTTTTCCCACATCCCCTCCAACATTCCGCATTGTCTTTCCCTGTCATTCTAGCCAATCTGACAGGTGTGTAGTGGTATCTCAGAGTTGCCTTAATTTGCATTTCTCTGATTAATAATGATTTGGAGCATATATTCATATGTCTATAAATGGTTTCAATTTCTTCGTCTGAGAATTGTCTGTTCATATCCTTTGACCATTTATCAATTGGAGAATGGTTTGATTTCTTATAAATTAGAGTCAATTCTTTATATATTTTGGAAATGAGGCCTTTATCAGAACCTTTGATTGTAAAAATGTTTTCCCAGTTTATTGTTTCCCTTCTAATTTTGTCTGCATTTGTTTTGTTTGTACAAAAACTTTTCAATTTGATATAATCAAAATTTTCTATTTTGTGGTCAATAGTGATCTCTAGTTCTTCTTTGGTCATAAATTCCTCCCTCTTCCACAGGTCTGAGAGGTAAACTATCCTATGCTCTTCCAATTTATTTATCATCTCATTCTTTATGCCTAGGTCATGAACCCATTTTGACCTTATCTTGGTGTACGGTGTTAAGTGTGGGTCAATGCCTAGTTTCTGCCATACTAATTTCCAATTTTCCCAGCAATTTCTGTCAAATAATGCATTCTTATCCCAGAAACTGGGGTCTTTGGGTTTGTCAAACACTATATTACTAAAGTTATAGGCTGTTTTTCCTTTGAACCTAACCTATTCCATTGATCAACTAGTCTATTTCTTAGCCAATACCAGATGGTTTTAGTAACTGCTGTTTTATAATATAATTTTAGATCTGGTACAGCTAAGCCATCTTCATTTGATTTTTTTTTCATTAATTCCCTTGAAATTCTTGACCTTTTGTTTTTCCATGTGAACTTTGTTGTTATTTTTTCTAGTTCATCAAAGTAGTTTTTTGGGAGTCTGATTGGTATAGCGCTAAATAAATAGATTAATTTAGGTAGTATTGTCATCTTTATTATATTTGCTCCCCCAATCCAAGAGCATTTAATATTTTTCCAGTTGGTTAGATCAGACTTAATTTGTATGGAAAGTGTTTTGTAGTTTTGCTCATAAAATTTCTGATTTTCCTTTGGCAGATAGATTCCTAAATATTTTATACAATCAGTAGTTACTTTAAATGGAATTTCTTTTTGTAACTCTAACTATTGGGTTTTGTTAGTAATATATAAGAATGCTGATGACTTATGTGGGTTTATTTTGTATCCTGCAACTTTGCTGAAGGTGTGGATTGTTTCTAATAACTTTTTAGTAGAGTCTCTGGGGTTAACAACACTTTCTCAATGGTATTTAACATTATAGTTTATCTTAAATCCTATTTGCAGACTTTGCATTTCGAAATTTCTCCTAGCTATCATCTTTTATTTTTTGATAGTATTTTATTTTTTCCAATTACATGAAAAGATAGTTTTCAATATTCATCTTTGTAAGATTTTGAGTTCCAAATTTTTCTCCCTCCCTGTTTTCCCATTCCCCTCCCCAAGACAGCAATCAGTTTGATATGAAATCATCATATTTCCACATTAGTCATGTTGTGAAAGAAGAATCAAAACAAAAGGGGAAAACCACAAGAAAGAAAAAAAAATACAAATAAAATAATATGCTTTAATTTACATTTAGATTCCATGTTCCCTTCTGTAGATGTAAATGACATTTTCCAACATGAGTCTTTTGAAACTGTCTTGAATACTATAATGTTGAGAAGAGTTAAGTCTTTCATAATTGATCATCACACAATGTTGTTATTACTGTGTATAATGTTCTGGTTCTGCTCACTTCATCCAGCATCAATTCACATATTTACATAAACTTTTTCAGGTTTTTCTGAAATGTATATGCTTATCATTTCAGTACTGATATGCTTGACAATAGTATTCTGTTGCATTCATATACAACAACTTGTTTAGCCATTCCCCAGTTGATTAATATTCCTTCAGCTTCAAATTCTTTACCACCACAAAAAGATTAGCTATCATTTTTTAATAAGTAATGCTTAAAAGTCTTCTTTACCCTTATTCGTTTTTTTTTTTTTTTTTCTCTTTAGAATATTATACTCAGTCTACAGGGGTAAGATATTTTTGGCATAATCTTTTATCTTTTGGAATATCATATTTCAAATTTTTGTCTACTACAAAGTAGTAGTTTGTGTGAACTTGGCTGTGATTCCTTGGTATTTGAATTCTTTTTTTCATGATCATTTACAATATATGTTTCTTTTCATCTGAAAGCTCTAAATTTTGGCTTTGATATTCTTGGAAGTTTTGATTTTAGGGTTTCTTTCTAGATGTAATGAATAGATTTAAAAAATTATTTTATTATTTTATCTTCCAGTTTTTACTTATAATTTCTTGAATTATAGTATACTATATTTCTTGTTTTTTTGGTCTTGGGTTTTAGGTAGTCCAGTGATCTTTAAATTAACTCTCCTTGATTTGTTTTTTGTGTTCTTTTTTGAAAGTAGATATATTGCTTTTTTTTTTTTTTCAATCTTTGACTTTGTTCTATTATTTCTCATTGTCTTATGGTGTCACTTAGTTCTCTTGGCTCCATTCTCTTTTTTTCAGAGCGTGTACTACTTGAATCATGTTTTTAACCTTCTGTTCGGAGCTATTTATTTTCCTTCTAATTTTTGCCTTGTGAGCTCTTATTTCACTTATAATTCTGTTTTTCCCCTCTTGCTTCATTCCTTCTGGGTATTCCTATAAGAGTACTCAAAGCTTGTGAAACTTATGGCTAAGCTATTTTTTTCCTGAGAAGATTTACAATTATCATACAGCTACTCTCTAGATTTGGATATCAATTGATCTATAATATTTCTTAAATGTTTTCCTCTGTTTACTTATATTCCAATCTCAGTTCCTAATTTATTGGGGGGCGTGAGGATTATCCAGATTCTGGCACATTCTGTACTCACATTCTTGAATAGAATTAGTCAGGTCCTATTTTGTCCAATAGGAATTTCCTGGGCTCCTATCACTGGCTTTTATCTTCCCTAATGTGTATACTCCATGAGTGTTGGCAGGCTTTAGCAGGCTTGATTTTTCACTTTGGATTTTTTGAAGATCATTCGATCTGGCACATGTTTTAAAAGATAATTGCAAGAGACTATGTGGGAAATCTGAGTTCCTCTATAGCCTTCATTCTTCCACATTCACCCCAAATCTAAATATCTTAATTACTTAGCTCTTGGCAGAGGCGAGGAAGGGAAGGAGGTTAAGGTATCACTCTATTCCTGAATTAAAAGACCTTTTCAAGTATGGACTTTTATTAATGCTCTATTTGAAAGCTGATTTTTTTCTTCTGAAAAAGTCTTCAACAGAATACTTGGGTTTTCTGGGAAACTGAATCTGTAATCTAAGCATATACCTTCAAAAATTGTAATTTTCTATTCCAACTTCACCAATTCTTTCTAATCTTGAGTTGACTTGACTAAGGGGAGTCTGATTAGTGGATGACACAAATAGAGCTTATATAAGAATATTCTGTTTGGACCATGCATTAATTAAAGCCCACATCAGCTTGTATACTATCTTCCTTCAAAAGATAATTTATTATTATCAATTAATTCCTAAAGCTGAAGGACCCCTACTAGCCACGACCCTGCAGATGCTCAGATTGTTTCCCCTTCTAGCAAGCGGGGCATTGGAGGGCAAGATAGCAAGGGCATTGGATGGCATCGTGGAGGAGCTACTGGAGTCAGACTTAGGAAGGTCTCAGTTCAAATCCCAGGTGAGATAATTACTATCTGTGAAAACCTGATTGAATCTAATGTAAAGAGTTTTGCAAAACTGTTATATAAATGCTAGCTTTTGTAACAGAGTTATCCAGCTTCTTGGGATTCTGAATCAAAGCTAAGGCAATTTAGTATGGGAAAAGGATATGACATTATAAGTGACAATTCCTGAATTAATTTGTATTTCTGGAGTTTATGATCAGTATCTTGAAGAAGTTACTGAACTCCTCTAGAGTTCTATTTCTTCTTCTATGACATCTGTGGAATAAAATAGAATGACCTCCAAGGTTCTATTCAATTCTCCATGTATGATCTTATGAAAATGAAATTTTGTTGAAGAATAAATTTATGACTTCCCACTCCATATTTAGAATTACTTTTTGGTTAAAATAGCTCCCCAAATTCATAGTGTACAATTACTCAATTTATTTTGCACAAATAGAATTATTGGTCATAGAATAAAATGCAAAAAGAATTGAATTTATAAATTAATATAGAATAGAGTGAGAAGAACCTCAGAAATAATTTACACAATAATCACAACATTGTAAAGAAAAACAACTTTTACCGACTTAACAGTAAATGAGCATCCTATCTACTTTCAGACAGAGTAGGAATGGACTCAAGATACAGAATGGGATTTGCATTTTCTGACATGGATAATGTGGGAATTAGTTTTGCTTGACTGGTTCTTAGCATAGTGTCTGGCACATAATAGACTCTTAATAAATGTTCATTGACTGACTGTGTATATTTATTACAAGGTTATGTTTTCCTTTTCATTTTTCCAGTGAGGAAAGAATTAGTGGGGAAAAGGGGGCTAGTAATAAGGTAAACAAAAGAAAAAGAAAGAAAAGAAGGCAATTGAAATATTTTTCAATGAATAAGAGAATAGAAGGAAAGCAAGAAGGAAACAGACAAACCAGACAGCTTTAAAAGCAATATGCTAAATTCTGGCCACTTATGAATTTAAATGTGTGTGTGTGTGTGTGTGTGTGTGTGTGTGTGTGTGTCACACACACACACACACACATATATTTAAGAAGAAAAGCAAGTTATATGTAAATTCATTGTTTCATAATCTTTGTTCTAATTTGTTTATGGAAATATTCATTTTAGGCTGTTAGTTAATTTCAAGATAAAAGAAAATTTAAATAGAAAGGAAAAAAATAAGCCAAATCCTCCATTGGAGCATTCATCCAGTTTCCTTCTAAAATTTTTCACATGCCTTCCCATGACAGAAAATGGATAAAGATAAGCTGGAGTAGGGGATAGTATCAGAGGCCAAAAGTGTGGGGAATTATAGGGGAAGGATTGTGTTGCTCTCCTCTTCATCTGACCACACAGTGTATGTGTCTGTCTGTGTATGTTTCTTTAAGTTCTAATTCCCACTCATTGGTCTGGTCTCTGAACATTGGTCCCTTATGGTCCTGATCTCTGGGTCTGAGTTACCCCTACATGCTATTTTAAGTCCCGTTCCCTATTGTGTTAAATAGAGGGACTGAACTATTGTTAGTGGAAACTCAAGAGTCTTATTCCAAAACCCATTGCTAGTTGTGCCCAGGATAGGCAACTAGCTTCAGATGAGCTGCCCCAACTCTTCCTTTTGCCCACACAAAATATTAGATATGAAGTATCTCTCAAAGGAAAAGGACAAAGAAATGGAGAACTTGGAAACCACAATATCTCCTGACAGATTTTGTCACTTCCCTACATTTCACCAAATCTATTCTTCCTGTGAGAAACTTCACAATGTCCCTCTGTTCTCCACAAGAGAAGAACACTATTATGAAAGTGTTCTGCTCTAAGTGCTCTTTGATGTAACTTGTTTTTCTTCTTCCATCTTCAAGAATTTTTTCTTTATCTTTGTAAT